>NC_056733.1:744986651-745156651 GCF_019279795.1 Protopterus annectens | reverse complement strand
TAGTCAACACAATCCAGGATTAGTTATAACAGCATGCATATATATTCCCATTAACCCAAAACAACAGATTTGAAGCAGTTGCATAGCAAACAGAACACATGCATATATGGACCCACAGTGGCCATTACAATGGCATGCAGGTTACATTGATAGCAACAGGCAACAAATGATAGTATTTCAACATGGAACATTAATAGAGACACATTTCAATATTTATTGAACAAATAGACATATGTCCCAAAAGTAGGTTTTCTGTAAAACATACCCATTGATTTGTGTGTTTAGATTATTGTTACAGATATGGTGGGGGGGGAGATGTTAATTAACAACTTGTATATCCTTGCAGTACTCACAACTTTAATGATCATTGCTCTAATCATTACTCTACAGGTATTATTACAATACCCTATAGCCTTGGTTTGGCCAGTGGTATGTTTGTACACATTGTATAATTCAACTGTCTTATAGCTACTTTCTACTTCTCTTACCTGTAAGACCTGTGGGGGGAATGTTTGTTAACACTGCCTGACTGTTTCTACACATATTCCAAAAATCCTAGTTAAATTGATGCATACAGCTTACTACCACTCCCGGGATTCGAAGCAGTGACTTTGTTTGCTAAAAATACAACAATTAGCTTTTCACCAGTGAGTTATTTAGAAACTGCTGTGTCTTCTATCTGTGTTTTCTGTCTAAGTCTCTCTTCATTGTACAGTCTGACCTTGTAACTACAACATTCTTATACAGACATTCCTAAACATATTTTTATGTAGCACAGTGTGAGAAACAGTGATTAACATAACAGTACTATTCGGATATCAGATCTTGGTGAATGCAAAATGTCAGGCCATACAACACCAGAGTAAACACAACCAGTCCAGGATTTAGAACTTTATTTCCAGGCAGTTACACTTTTATTTAAATATGACCTATATGGGACAATTGCTGTCATATTGTCTGGTTTATTCAGTACAAAACATACACATTTTTTATACTGCCAGGTGACATTTTACTCCTTTATATTTATTTGGTATGACTACGGCAAGCAGGATTGTTACTCACCAGCCTCGCGATGCAGTCTGAACCTGTTGCCATGGGCTTCCTGGTTTATAGCCCGCTCAGCTGGAGCTGTAATGAAATAGAGAAACATTTATGCATACCTATCCATCACATACACAGGCTGGACTTTGGTAAACAGTTATTGCTATGAA
This sequence comes from Protopterus annectens, assembly GCF_019279795.1. Classification (NCBI taxonomy): domain Eukaryota; kingdom Metazoa; phylum Chordata; order Ceratodontiformes; family Protopteridae; genus Protopterus; species Protopterus annectens. The sequence goes on along the minus strand of NC_056733.1, from coordinate 745,155,440 downwards.
TTCTTGCACACTGCTGGGACATCTCCTCTCTCTCTTGCTTCTTGGACCCACTGTTCTGCAGCAGTCTCACATCATGTTTTTTTACCTGGAGCCCTACCATGACCTTGGACTCCTGTATGCCCCAGCACTGCACCTGAAAGCGGATGCCCTCTCCAACACCTGCCATACTGCCTACAGTGGAGAGATACAACCAGTTATGAGCTGTATTCTCACCTGCAGGGTTTAAATATGGCCAATTTCCCATCCTTTGCCATGATTGGATGGTTTTGAAAATGCTGAGCTAAGCTAAGCTACGGGCAAACCTGCTTAGCTAAGGTTGGCAGTGCTTAAAGGGATAGGTTCAGTATTGCTTACCAATGGGCAAATCCACTTAGCTGGGCTATTCATTGCTTTGTATTCATATGTACACAATGCTTACACCCGGTCAGCATAGATGTGCAATGTTTAGCATTGCTTATGTTTTATTATATTGGTCTACCACCTGTATGGGATTGATTCATCATTCATTAAATAATATAGATTTATTTACCTTCCCTGACAACCCCCAATGTGCTGTAATTAATTTATTTTTGTGTGACTATTCTGTATGGGGCACTTGTGTTTATATTGGGGTTTCACTAATTTATTATACTGACACCTCACATCTGGGCCTAATACACAACTCTGGTTGAGAAAAATAAGTTATTTCCTACATAAATATACAAATAAATTAAAATTGTAATGTTTATACATTGTTTGTGTCTTTCGGCTTTTCCCGGTTAGGGGTCGACACAGTGGAACTTTGGTCCGCTAATGATTGTCAGTGGATTTGTACGTGCCAAGTTGCCAGCCCTGACGCACAACCTTCAGCGAAGGTACGCTCATTCATGCATGTCTCCACGCAGAAGACTGAGAATCGAACCGGACAGTGTCTTACTGTGAGGCAACACAACTACCGCAGCACCACCACCGCAGTTATACATACAAAATGGAAATAGCTTTGGTGAGGCTCAAACCCTAAATGATTACCTGCAAGGCGTACACTCGAACCACTACACTGTCGTACTTATGCTGGATGTCTATTGCTTTTTAACTTATCATGCTGTTTCAGCTGGGCTAAGCGTAGCTAAGCAACGGGCACACCCGCTCAGCTATACTTAAACTTTATTGCATATGTCAAAAAAATGTATTTGTTGTGTTTCTTAATTTGTACCCTTCTGAATATCTATGCTAATGCTGAACCTGTTATTCTATCAACTTTCTGGCTTTGTAGGGACGATTGTCCATTATGGCTTTGTCCAGATTCCTTGCTCTGATGGGTTGGGAGGTATGCGCTATGTGCTTATACTGAACCTGCTATTCTCTCAACTTTCTGGCTTTGTAGGGACAATTGTCCCTTATGGCTTTGTCCAGATTCCTTACTCTGATCTGACGGGTTGGGAGGTGTGCACTATGTGCTTCATACCCTGCAGACAAATTATGCTTATGCTAAACCTGTTATTCTATCAACTTTATGGCTTTGTAGGGATGATTGTCCCTTATCGCTTTGTCCAGATTTCTTACCCTGACAGGCTGGGGGTGTTCCAAGCGTTCTTGCTCTTTTTAAATTGCCGTATGGCAATTCTGATGTGCAGGGGGCATGTCTATTGTGCGAGCACTGCTCTCAGATACAACCCCTGCACTCATACACAAAACCATGTCTGTTTTGCAGCAAAGCAGCACACCTTCATGAATATGCATGGCGCGCTGTCGTGCTGCATAGGAACGGTCCCTTCCATGCAGGAATAAGCTATTCCTGCATGGAAGTTTACTGAATCCTTGGTTCATCTTTTCTAATTTCCTAGACTTTATAATTCCCCCTATACATACCACCTATAGTTATATAACTATCATTAACCAATTGGTTGATATGATTAGAAAATCTCAAAGCTGGATCTACAGATATACCCAGGTCCTTAAATAAGTCTACAGTTTCAATCACTATGTGTTATATTAGATGTCCACCTTTCAGTTTATATCTGCCAAATCTCATGTGCTTAGTTTTTGATGTATTTATCAGTGTATTATTTTCCTGTTCCCAAATGGTCAATTTAGTCAAGTTCTTTTGCAGAGATGCCATATCTGCATCACATGTAACCAGTTTGCCCAATTTCAAGTAATTTTCATACAGACTTTAGTATACCTCAGATGAAAAAGATCTAAAAGATACAACCTAAAGAAGAATAGGCCTAGAATAGAGCCAAGCGGAACACCCTGACTGTAACCATGCATTTCACCTGTCCAGTCGCTGTATGATACTGTCCTTTTCCTGTTTGTAAGACATGCAGCTATCCATCTTATCAAGAATACATAAATATCTAGTTGTTCTAATTTATTGATAAGTGTTTTGTGTATGACCCTGTCAAATTTTGTAGTTAAATCTACATAAATTAAATCATAGCATAATTTTTCATTCATAGCTATCATTGTATTGTTATACAGTATCATGTTACAGGTGGTAATAGATCTATTTTCGCCATATGCACTCTGTTATATGGTTTCCAGTCCCAGTCTTTCCAATTCTGGCAACAACTTATCCGGTATTGCCTTCCCTATTATTTTTCCACAATGTGAAAGTAGACTTAAGGGTGTGTATGACTTTGGGTTTGTCCTGCTCCCCTTTCCTTTAAAGACCAGTTTAATAAGTGCATGCCTGCAGTCTTGAGGAATTTCCCTATATGTAAATGACCTAGTAAATAATAGACATAATGGTACTGTAAGTTCTGGCTGAAGTGTTCTCAGGCCATTACTACTAATTCCATCTCCTCCCTGTGCTTTGTTTGGATCCAGTTTGCATAGATCTTTTTCAATATAATCTAATTTGATTTCAGTATCTGAGGTTACTGGATGTCACTAGGACAATTTATCGGGTCTATGTTAAAAGATCGAACAACGAAAACATTTTAGCTCAATTCATTGAGATGAGAGCATTGAAGGAGTTAATTATCGAAAGCTGACTTCTTTCCATCGAATTGCAATAGTTGGCCAACAGCTGTGCACAAGTTAGAATCTCTATAAATATTTTCTACGATCGTGTTATACATACCAAAAGTACCATGTAAGATACTAACATCACAGCTGTTAGCCAACTATTGTGATTTGATGGGGTGAGATTCAAAGAAGTCTGCTTTCAGTAACTAAATCTTTTGATGCTCTCCTCTCAGTGAAATGAGCTTTCATGTTTTTGGCATTCGATCTTTTAGCATAGACCCCAATGTATCACCCCCTTTGTGCAACCAGACTGTTTTGCATAAGATTTTGTAAATATATCTATAATCTGTTCTGCATGAGAATAAATTTCAGAATCTATACACAGTTTATCAGTTTGTATGTCTTTACTCTTTCCACAGCTAATGTATTTATAAAATGGTTTCCTAATATGCTCAATATCCTTATATAAATTTTCTTCAAATTTTTCTGATCTTGTCTCACACTATGCTTAATTTGTTTGTCCAGCTTGTTTATTTCAGTTTTCATAGTAGTAGTTCGACCTATTTTCCATTTCTTATATTTTCTTGTCTTTCACTTTAATCAAATCTGTTGTTCTTATGGAAATGTATCCTCCTGACGTTATGTGCCTACATCCTGATGTTAAACATTTTTTAATTTTTGCATTCAAACAATTTCTGTTTCAAAACTTTCCACATTCCTTCTGCAGTTTTCCCAATGAATGTATCACTCCACTTAATTTTACATAGTGAATGTTTTGCTTCCATATAATCTGTTTTTTTTCAGTTTGGCAGAATTAACTAGCAACAAATTAACGTTTATAATCCCATGATCACTACACATCAACGGTGGTAAAATATGATATGAAGTAATGGTAATTTCTTAAGTTACACAAACAATGTCTCATATGTTCTCTTCCCTGATCTTGTCAAGTGTTCACCAACCAGTCCAAACACGTGTCCAAAATTAGGCTCAGATGCTCTCAGATTTCCATTTTTTAAAACAGGACTTTTTATGTAGGTATTAACCCCAAAAATATTTTCATTCGTGGTGACATGACTGTTCTTTCTATATGTGATTTGTGAAAAATACATCCTGACACCTGTACAAGCTATGCTATCTAAGACGGCTATAAGTTCCTTACTTACAGTCAGAGAGTGTGGGTGAGGTCAGATCCATTCTTCCTACTTCACATCCTCTATTTTAATCCCTGGAAAGCATTAAATGTTCATTGTTTTCTCTGCAATTGTATGAATCAGTTCCTCTAATAATTGAAGCTCCAGTTACAGGAATATCTTTTCTTACCAGCTCTGAAGAATCTTCAACTTCTAATTCAGTAACATCTACTCTATCAGTTGTTACAAAGGATAGGTCTTCATCACCATTAGTCTTATTAATCCCATTGTTTTCATCTCTTATTACATTTGCAAGCATGCATTTCTCATCCAGCTGGCTTTGTACCACCACAGCTTGAGCCGTGTTGCCAATGTCTTGTCTTTATCCTCTTTTTTTCTTTCAGTAATGTTCTTCATTTCTTCCACATTCAGTTTTGATTTCTTCCTTTTCACCTGCCCCTTGTATCTTCCTTGTATCTTTTTTTCTACAGTCTCTTTTGGAAAAACAATGCCTTTTTCTGTAGACTGAATGTTTTCTGAGAGAAAAATGTTATCATACCCTGTAATCTGTGTGTTAAACAAAGCAGTGTCCTTTTCAGTATGTATGGCATTCATCATTTTCTTTTGCTTCTTTATTATTTGTTGTGAACTTCTTTCTTTCTTTCTTTTTTTATTTCCTTCTATACACTCTGAATCTTTAGATTTAGGAATACCTGTATCCAGAATTCTGAAGCTGTCAGTAGCAGTATCTTGTTTTATTGGGTTTGAGTGATCTTTACAGACAATACACACATCCTTTCCTAAATGTGTTATATTTCCTCTTTGCCTAACATTATTTACCTCATCAGCCCAGTCATTAATATATGTAACAGTTTTTCAAACTATGCCAGTTGCACAAGTGCAATCATCATCAGTAAGTCTAGATTTGCTACTAATAATGATAAGCAAATAAATCATTCACCAGATCACCAGTGCTATTAGGCATTACTTTAAATATACATAGCAGTTAATGCACTGTACAATAAGAGACTTGTGCTTTAGCAAATCATTAATGGCATAGTCATTTAAGGAATCCATATTCAGCTGCAAAAAATAAAAAATCTAAAAGAAAAGAATCAAATCAGTTACCACAGAATTTAAAGACAACTTAAATACATTTCTAAGAGAAAAGTCACACAAACAATGTACAACTAACTGTTAAATTAGCTTATTTGTTCCCCATTACTGGGGACAAGGGTTGATTGGGAGGGAACATCATTCAAACAGCCATTTGGGTGTTTCAAGATTTTTTCATGTGGTCATAACTCCCCACATGCACAAAGTTTATTGTAGGGAAATGGACATGCAATGAGCTGAAATTAAGGATATCCCTTCACATCCGTAAGGGGTGTGTCCTCTCTGGTAATCCTGCCCTTCCCTGAAGCACAAGTAGTGGGCTTCCTCAGTCTTCACCAGGGAAATCACACTACCAGTGTGCCCAAGAATGTGTGCACCTCTCCTTACTCTCTGGGAGGGGGATGCAGGACACACCACTTCACTCCTTCCACCTGACTTTTCCAGTGGTGGGGCTTCTGACTGAACCAGGGTCATCTTGGTCATAGTCAGGATTGTTAGAGAGGGTTTTACAAATGATGTTAATATTCTGAAGGACTTCTTCTGTGGTAGATATCTTTTAGAAAGATAAATTGCAATGGAAAATTGATTAGAGTGAGTTTATACCAAAATAAGTGTCTCTCTTTAAATTTGATTACCCAAAACGTACATTTCTTATAAAATGAGTTACACTTTTGTGACAGGATTTTGTAAGTAACTGTCTGTTAAAATACCCTGCCTCCATGCAAGCTCAATCTATGCTACTTAATGAGAGTGACTCTGATTATGAAGACTGAGGAGCACCATGAACATGTACATGCTTTGTTAGATTATTTGAATTTTTGTCCCTTGTTATAAAGAATGTGTGGTGGCCATTTTTACATTGAATATTGTGGCGATTTCTAGATCAAGAGAAGTGTTTTTTTTTTAACTGACAAGGCACTTTCCATAAAAGTATAGAATCTGTGAATGAGAATGTGTTCAAGAAGCATCTTTGTTAAATTATCACGTGACATAGACAAACATACATTTACTGTATATAAATGAAAAAAAACATGTTGACATAATTTTTGTTGCATATATTATACATCACAAACCATACTGACACAATTTTAGTTGCAAACATTATACATCACTTATAATCTATCCAGTCATTGCCAGTCAAACACTACATAGCTCATTCAAATCCTACCTTCTTTTAGGTTCATAGGTTCATAGGTAGGTACCAGGCTATCGGCCCAAAGGCCTACATAAGCCTAGTCAACAAGGTTCCCTGGCTTACTCCACCCAAGAAAGTTATTTTCCTATGCCACTGTCGAGCTGAGACACAGAAGTGATCCCCAGGGTGTATTTCCTATTTCCCATCCACTCATCAAGATTTTTCTTGAAGAGTGCTAATGAAGAACTTTGCTTGACATAGATGGGTAGCCTGTTCCAGAGTATGGGAAGTCTCTGGGACAGGAATCTATCCCTCCAGCATGCCCTGTTTATTGTGGTGACAAGGTTTAGGTCCCTAGAGCATGTAGCTTGGAGGGATTGGGATTTTTTTAGGTGTAGCATGTCCAACAGCTCTGGGTTTGACATAGCTTTATATGTTAAGCAGAGATCATCTCGGAGTAGGCGATATGCTATGGAGTAAAGCTGGAGTTTTTTGAGGTGGTTAGTGTAGGGCATTTGTTTGAGGCCAGTAATCCTCTTTGTGAGGTACTTCTGTGGCCTTTCCAGCTGCTGCAGATGTCTTGTGAGGTACATTCCAAAAGGGGCGTTGTACTCTATAATGGGTCTAATGAGTGTCGAGTAGAGGAGAACAATGACCTCTTTTTTCCTGGATGAGAACCCTTTTATGATGAGGTGTGCCACATAGAAGGACTTCCTGACTACTGTGGCGATGTGACTATCAAAGGAGAGACTACTGTCCACCTGGGCCCCAAGGTCTCTTATCACACATTCGGTGTTAAGTAGATTGCTGCCTATGTGGTAGTTCATGAGTACAGAGTTTTTACCAAAGGGGATGACACTGAACATTTTGGCATTGAGCTTGAGGCCATGGCTCTGACACCAGGCATCTGTCTCAGTGAGGCCCTTCTGTAGGATGTCCACATCATTTGGGGACTTGACTATGGCTCCTAGTTTGCAGTCATCTGCGAACTTCTTTAGCAAGAGGCCTTCTGTGTTAGCCTGTACTTCAGAGAAGTAGATACCAAACAGGAGAGGTCCCAGGACAGAACCCTGTGGAGCTTCACTTGTCACTGCTTTGAGGTCAGATTTGGAGTCTGTAACTTTTACAGTGTGGGTTCTGTCAGTGAGCCAGTTGGCAACCCATCTTGTGATCTAGGGATTTGTACCTAGTTTAGTGAGTTTAGCTATAATTCCAGAATGGGGGGATGGTGTCGAAAGCCTTGGTGAGGTCAAGATAGGCTGTGTGAACCACCTTACCCTCATCTACGGCTTTGGTGACTGCCTCAAAGAAGTTGATCAGGTTCAGGAGGCATGATTTGCCTTTCACAAACCTGAACTGGGTGGGATCCAGAGTTTGGAGGGTACCAATGTTTTGTTTATGAGTTACATGATGATACATTCCATGGCCTTGCAGACCAGGCTCGTCAGGCTAATAGGTCGATAGTTCCTGGGATCAGTGGTGGCTCCCCGTTTGTGGAGTGGGATAACTGTTGCTGTGGGCCATTCAGTAAGGCACAAAGCCTGATGCAAGGCTATTATTGAACATGGTGCATAAGTGGGGAGCCAGTTCGTTCTGAAGTTTATGTAAAACGCAGCCTGGGATGTTGTCCGGTCCCATGGATGCTGTGTTTTTGACTTTAGAGGGTGCAGCTTTTACCTGCATAGTTGTGATTACAGGGACTCTGCATTCTTCTTGTATAGATATGGCCCTTTAGGGGGTGAGGGGGGGTAAAGTTAGCACTGAACCTATCTGCCCGGATGTTGGCAATATCAGTTGGTTCTATAATTTTTGTGCCATTGTGCTGTAACTCAGAGCAGATCTGGGTGTTGCCATCAAGATTCTTGACATAGCTATAGAATGCTTTGTGGTTGTCTTAGAATTAGTGGTGATTTAAACCTTGTTCCTCCTCTGCATGTATTGTTCCCACAGTTCTCATTTTTTTCTGTATAGTTTGCTCCTGCCGTTTTCTAAAGATCCAAATTCCAGTTGTTTAATCTCTGTTACTACATTCACTACTTCTAGTAAAGTTGGTTTAGACTTTGATTTCCGTTTTCTAGTAATTGTTCTGTTGGCAGCCACCATAATTAGACACAGCAAGGCCTTACTATGTCTAGGCAATTCCTATTCTGTATCATAGCTCAAAAAATCATTTCCTTAGTTACACCAATTTGTTCACCCAGTGTCTCTGATAGAGCAGTCTGCAGGGAATCTTTAAAGTCTGCCAGCTCATTAACCTCCCAGAAAATATGTTCCCAGTTACATCTTTCTTCCCCATCACACCTCCAACATTTGCTGTCTGCCTGAGGAAAATTCTTTAGAGTCTATTTGGGGTATAAAAATACCTATGTAAACACTTCCAAGCAACGATCCTAAATATTCTAGACTTTGTTGCATATTTGGGAGATATACACATATCCCTCCATTGTTCCTATGCAAATTGTTTATCCGCTCTTCTTTCCCAATCCTTTCTAACCTCCTCTGATTGATTCCTATAGTTATCGTGCAAAATTTTATATGCTGTAGTAATTATTCCTTTTTTAACATTGTGAGGTATTGCCAGTTGTACCAGGAGAAGTGGGACAGTGCATATGTGGCATATGCCAGCATGGCTGGCTGACATTTTGTAGATAATCTTGTGTCATTTGACTGTTACATTGATTTGTACAGATGCTTGTATTAAAAATGCAATTGTAAAAGTTGCTTATGCTAAAAATGTTGCAACAGAATCTTGAGTCCTGAATGTGTATTGTGTCAGTGTCTGGTGACTAGATGTGATGTCATTCTATTGTTTGTTTTTGTTTTGTTTTTTTGGAACCTGATATAAAAGATCAAAGTCAGTTATCACAGTTCAGTTGGCAGTTGTTCAGTTGTATTTGTGCAGTTCAGTGTCAGTGTCAGTGTGTATTATCTCATTTTGCCTTGTGGAAGTGAGCTTCTCTCAGCAGTACATCTTGCCTTGCAATACTAAGTGTTTTAACTAGGGATAGTTTCTCTTTAGTTCAGTTAGGAACAATACAGTGAGATTAGTTTAGTATTATTTTCTTTTTCTGCATCTGTAAGATTCTGTTCAGCTGTGTCATTTTTATATTTCCTGTGACTAAAAACTCTGATTTTTATTGTAACTAAATATTAAGTATTCTCCTGTTTTCTATTTTATTATCCATTATTTAATATTTTATACCTTTTCATTGTGGCTGGTCTTTTACTGAATACTTTTAACAACTTGAGAGTACCCATGCTTATTTTAGTGACACTGTAGCCACTCCGATAAGCATTACTGCTTCGGTCACACTCTACCATTTATATCATTATTAATTTGACACAGTATAATTGGTTACCCTCGGTAAGAGCCTTAGCATATTTGGCTGGGGGCAGCAATCTACCTTGTAGACTGGAGAGAGAGGACACAGCTGGTGAATCTGTGTCAGCCTTTCTGAGATTAGTGTGTGTGTGTGTGTGTGTGTGTGTGTGTGTGTGTGTGTGTGTGTGTGTGTGTGTGTGTGTGTGTGTGTGTGTGTGTGTGTGTGTGTGTGTGTGTGTGTGTGTGTGTGTGTGTGTGTGTGTGTGTGTGTGTGTGTGTGTGTGAGTGTGTGTGTGTGTGTGTGTGAAAAATCAGATACTCAAGTGTGTATGTCAGATACTTGGACCTGGGACACAGTGCTCCAAGGTGAGTCTTGTTTGGGATCTAGAGAGACACTGAGTCTAGTCCCAGTGGAGTATGTTCCCTGTATGCTCTTGGCGGAAATTATGTTTGATGCAGAGAGCTGCATTTGAAATACTGTGTAAATTCATTCCTGTTTTTAGTGACCGCCTCTCACCGGTGTCAGTGGTGAGGATTAAGGCTCCTTGATTATTGGCCTGGGGTAAAGAGGGGCTCATCACACCTTAGCTACCACACCAGATTCCTTTTTATTCCATACTTCTAAGTACTTCATATTATCGTGTACCCATAAATATGGACATTGCCGAACCAATTTACAGCTATTGTCTTTATTTTAATTTCATTCATTTTGTAGCCCAAAAAGATTTGAAACTGACTCAAAATGTTCCACAACTCTGAAAGGTCATTTTCTAGTTTTATCAGGTATAAAATAATATCATCTGTAAATAGATCCAGCTTTTCTTGACTACCATACCAATTATATCCTTGAATTTCCGAGTCTCTTATTTTCTTTGCTAATGGTTCTAAATGTAGTGCAGATAAGAAAGGGAAAGATGACACCTTTGCCTAATTCCTATACTCAGAAATTATAAGAGAGGACCCCATCCACTTTAATTTTCACCTCTGATCCCTCATATCTATCCTCCTAATCAACTTTATAATTTTATCAGGGAATGCAAATGCTTACATTGCCCTGCTCATATTCTCCCAGATTACTCTGTCAAATGCTTTCGCTGCATCAAGGCCCACCAACAACAGCGATATTTTCTTACATTCAGCTTCCCTCTGGATCATCATTGTTCTGTTAATGTTGTCAGATGTTTGCTTGTCCTCCACAAAACCACACTAATCCATATCTATCAGTTTGGCATCAAATTTGCCATTCTTTTAGCCATTCTAAACACAAACACTTTATAATCATGATTTACGATTGAAATGGTCCTTTATGAAGCTCAGTCTGATGGGTCTTTACCCTCTTTAGGTATTACAGCCATCACCAATTTCTTCCAGGATGTTGGTGCTTCTCCTCCCCTTAAAATACTGTTAAAACATTTCAAATCTGTATCAGTTTTCCCTCCTAGCTTCTAAACTTCCACAGGAATATCATCTGTTCCTGGGGACTTTCCTGCTGATTGGTTATATATATCATCATTTTTGTCTCTTCTCCTCCTGCACTAACTGTTAGTATTTGAACCTTATCTGCCTCTATCCTTGGCATATTTAATTCTTCCATTAACATTTCCATTTGTACCTTTTTTGATCTCCATTTTTCTCTGCTTTATACAGACTTTATATAGTTTACAAAATATTTTGGTACCTCTACAGGATCTCTTATCTTCCTTGTTATAGGCTCCCTAAACTTAATGACAGTCCTTTCTACTTTCTGTTGCCTGAGTTGTTGTGCTAATAGTTTTTGTTTTCTGGCATTATTATCAAAAAATAGTTGCTTAACAGCAATCTTTTGAAACTCATGCATATTATCAAGGTAATCCTTTATTTTCTTCTTAGCATTCTGCAATTGCTCCTCTTCCTGTTCTGTGAGAGTCCCCCTATTCTGCATTATTTTAACATTTGTCAGTTCCTCTAAATAATAATTGTTACTTCTTAACCATCTGTCTCTCTTTTATTTCCACTCTACTTTTAAACTCAACTTTAATTTTATACCACTCCCTAGCTATATTTTCAGAAGACATTTCTGTCTTCTCTGATAATTCCTGAATAATTTCCACTACCCATTCCTTAAATTCCTCACCTTTCAATGGGATCATATTACATTGTCAAACTTTTAAAAGTCCTAACGCCGTATGGTCAAACTCATACGTTTGAACTTTCAAAAGTTCGAAAACAGAAAAAACCTACCTGACAGTTGTAAGCAGGGGGACAAGCCCCCCTGCACCCCCCACACTCCCTGCTCTTTAAATATACCAACTCTGAGATCGCACTACAGTACAGTAAAGGGAAATCTTCCCTTTCCACACTGAATGGAAATCCCCATTAAAACGTTCTAACCTTTCCAAGTTCAAACATATGGGTTCGACAATATGGCGTTCAAACTTGTTACGGTTCGACAACGTAATATGTATCCCTTTCAACAGATAGGTGGGAATGCACCAGTGTCTCATTTTTGATTCATTACCCTGCATTTTTATTTTAGTTATTATTGTCACATGATCTGAATAGTTATTGGAGCCATATCAAAACTTTCAATTAAATGCACATGTTCTTGTGAAATTTAAGTACTATTTAGCCTAGCCCAGTTTTTGTATCTTGGGGAATAATATGCAAATTCACCCTGAACTCCTGCTACTGAATTCACATCTTCCATGCCAAATATTTTCACAAACTTCTTCAAAAATCTAATCCTCCTTTGTTATATTTTCCCTTCTGGGCCTCCCAGACACATCTTCACTGCTGCAAATCAAGTCCCCATCTGTAAGTAATCTTCCCTGATGAAAAGTGATTATTTCTCCCAGAATTTTCTTAAGCTCCATTATAGCAACTTTAGGTGGAATATAAATAGATGCCAGTGTAATCCTCCTCCCTTGTCAGTAGCCCCTTACTACTACAAATCTGGCATTATTATTTTTTATCATCTTCTATGACTATTGAAGCTCCTCTTGCAATTAATATAAGTACTCTTTTCCTTTTCCAAGGTATTCCACTTAATAACCTTCCTGAAAACCTTTTGTTATCAATTTCACATGTTCAGTTCTTTCCAAATGTGTCTCCTGTATCATAGCTATTTGCATTCTACATTTTAATATAGTTCACTACTCTTTCTTTTTTGTATATATCTGTGAGACCATTAGCATTTAAAGATGATATCAAAAGGGCCATTATGTTAAAAGTTATTATTCCCATCTTTATTTTTGCACCAGTTTTTTTGTTAAGTATCTAGATCCAGTTTTTGTGTTACATGTACACACTGATGTTTGGCAAGTTGACCTTTTGTATGGTTGTTTCTTGTCATATCCATGTCAGCCTATGTCACATCTTAGAAAACTTTTTGTTTTATTGAAAGTCCTCAAAAAAAAGGAAACAAGCAAATACACCCTAGCACAACCCAAAAACCTATTAACATAATATTAACACACAAAACTGTTTATATCTTCAAATATTGAAGATTTATACTCCTAATAGGAACAATTGTCCCAAACTGACAGCCATGCTCACACATTTGGGTTAACCTAAATGAAGGTTTTCCATGCTAAGCCACATGGTACAGCCTGTGCTTGTACTAAGTGTTGTCTGGTGTTGTCTTATCTTTGGGAAAACTCTTGAATGCTTTCAGAAAATGTTATCTCCTAGTCATTGAAACAAATAAGTATTCTGTTTTTATTGCTCTTTACCAGATTGTCTCTAATAGTACATGAGGACCAGATACAGAGTTGCTTCTGCAAGCACTTATTTATTTATTAGCTAGAGAAAAGCTTTATTATATCCAATGTTTTTTTTATTTGCTTTCTCTTAAAACTTGCTAGCAGATCAAGCCAAAGGCCTTAATCCATTCATTCCCCTATGCAAGAATGAGAAAAAAAGATCAATTTTTCTTGTATAATACTCTTTTAACCAGACTTTTCTTATTTTTATTATTATTTTTTTTTACATTGCAGTGCCTGCATTTCTTAAAAGTGAACAAAGAGAAAAAGAAAAGAAAAGAAAAAACAGGAGTACCTGTTTACTTGAAAATAGCTGAGAAAACGTTATAGCATGCATATACCATGCAGTATAAAAATATTACTGTTAAAAACAAAAGTTTCTTTTACTTACAGTTAGCTCTTTCCTTCCTCTTCCCCTGCCCTAAGTATTCATCCAAACATTAATGACATGAAATAGGGCATATGCTTTAGAATCCCCTGCAGGTTTAACAAAGTGAAAAAGTCCAATATTTCCAGGTTTTCTTATTCTGTCGTGTTTCACAAATACAATTAATGCTCTGTAATCCCATATTTATTTGTCAATTTCCAAGTTGCTAGTTTTATTCCTGTTTATCTCCTTCTCCCAAAGCCAGTTCTGCTTCCTTTCCAACATACCTTTTCTTCTAGTCAACTCTTGTGCTTTTCTCTGTCTCTTGAGCATTTTCTGTTGAGACACTGGAAACAGTTTAATTGGTACAGTCTCTCTGTGGTCTTTACTAACAGAAGAACAAGAAGCAGAATCTCCTTCTGTTTCACAGCTCACTTTTTGTTGGACACACTTTTGTATTTCCTCCTTAGTGCGTTCTGCATCACAAAATGATTTTGTCACTCTAAGAAAGAATATTCTGAAGATAGCTGGGTAAAACAGTTTGAATCTTATACCTGCTTTCCAAATTAGTGGAATACATTTATTCCTCTTCTGCCTCCTTTATAGTGAGTAATCATTTTCCACAAACACTCTACTGCCTCCCAAATTTAGTACTTTGTTCTTCTGCTGTAGTTTTGTCAGAATCAACTCCTTCTAATGGCAGGATTGCATCTTTACTATTAAAGGTCTAGGTTGCTTTTTCATGGCCTGGTTTGGAGCATACACATGATGTGCCCTTTCAATTAACAACTTCTGCTGTGGAATAACAGTCTAGTTGCTTATTTGTGCTTTTATAAAATTTAATACAGTCTGTCCCTTCCAGCTTCTCTGGTACAGCAGAAAATCTCAGCTTTTCCCTGCATGCTCTGTCCTTTAATTCAGTTAGTTTTTTGAAACATCTCTTCTTGAGCAGTCTCATAGTCAGACAGCCTTTTCTTCATTTCAACCTCTGATTTTTTGCAGTTTTATCCCCTCATCTGAATATCTGATTAAATATTCTTCTATTTTTTCCAGCCATTTGTTATTTGAGTTGATAAACTCATTCAGTGTTTGGCTTATTTTAATCAGCTCTGAGTACATTTAACTTATTTTTCCTCTAGGTTACTGCAAGTCATGTCTTGTACCAAAGCTGGAGCTTGCACTGCTTTTTGAAGAACAACTGCATAATTTTTCCCAGTCAGTGTTTTTTCCTCCCCTTTTGTGGTTGATTTTCTTTTAGGTTCTCTGAATTTCTGTTTTGCTGGCATCCAGGGAGTGCGTTTACTAGCCAGTTACTGGCTCTCTCTTCTGAGTTTCTGTTTTCGCACTGGGAGAGCTGAAATTAAGCTTCTACTCAATGTGCAGTCATCTTGAAAGTCCTTTGTAGCCCAGTCTTGATTACGTTGATTTGGCTGCAGATGAGAATGAAAAGTGTTCTTCTTCTGGGATTTTTTCAACCCCGCTAATGTTTCTAAAGTGTATAATGTCACTTTAGACAGAAAGATGAAAACCTTCCTTGTATGGATTGAAACAAACCATGTAACTGGGGACTTCATCCACTCAAGAATGCCTGTTATTCCACCATAATGTACTGACTGGACTGACTTGATGTAACTGTAAAATGCTTTTGTCTTCTGCCCCACTGACGTGAGGCTTCCTAGGTTACCCCTCCCCTTCTTGCTTATTTGATCATAATCTTGGTCAGCTCACTCCCAAATATCCCTTTTTGGAGTTGGTACTTCCTGCCTAGGAAGAAACTGCCTAACTGTCTGTAAGCAAATGGATGAAAGCTGGGACTACACTACAGTCTGTCTGCCACCATTTTTGTGGAGTGGTGGTGGCTATTCATCTAGTTTACCAGCACCGTATTAAGGCTATGGAAGTGTTGTAGTCTGTATGCTGTCATGTTTGTGAAGTAAAGGATAATCATCTGGTTGATGAAATATTCTTATTTGTAAATATCTTCATCATTTACGTTATACTAACAGTAAATATTTACAAACATAGAGTTAGTAATATGTCATAATGAAGTTTTTTGGGGAAGCCCTCACAGTAACTTTATGTAATGCTTGGAATGACACGATTAAGCTCTAGTCTTGCACCAAACAGGACATCAGCCAGCACGGTACAGCATATGATACATTTTTACAGACTAAAAATTGCAATATACTTCACTATCATGGAAAATAATAATAATAAATAAGTCTGTGGCAAAGTTAAATGTCTAAAGGCTTTTAAAGCCATTTGTTCATGAGATGGATTCATTGTTTTACAGTGGCTTGCTTTCTTTGTGGCAGTGCAAATGTTTTATGACTTTCAAAGAGATAAAACACTTCACACTCCTACACTTTTTTCCTGTAACGTGTAAGTATGTGGAGCAAGTAAAACTCCATACACTAAAAAGGTTTATTATCCAGTCTGCCTGTTGTACCTTACTTGCTATATGTTCTTAATGTAGCTGCAAAAATTCACCCTTCAAGCTTTGCTTTGCTTCTTGAGGTAATTTTTTTGACTTCCATGTTTTAAGCACATAGCAGTTTGGTTATGATGAGAGACATGATCACAGTCCTCTGTATCATTTCTACTTCAGGTCAACAAATCAAGTATTGAAAAGTGTTATCCATGATGTCATTTACATAAAATGTATTGACATTTAAAATGTGGGTATACAGGATATTAGGCTAATTTCTGCATTTGCAGTTTCTAGGTCCTCTATCAGACTGGCATCTACATTGTTATTGCATTCTGCTCGATGCAAGCATGCTGAAATTTGCTTTCACAAGTAAATATACTGTGAGTCATCTTTCTGCATGTTGTTTGCCCAACAGAACTTCTGTACTCATTGTTTGTCTACACAAAGCCTCTTTCAGAGGAAGCTCCTATGATGATGGGGGTCCTACATCCTGCTCTCATGGCAGAAGATTTGACCCTCAGACTCTTAGTCCTTTCCTGCTGATGTATCTGCTGGAAGTGGAGCCTCTAGGTGAAGCTGATATGCTGGTTGTTCGGGTAGACACTTTGGTGTTCATAAACAGCAGAAATACAACTAAAGAATCTCCTCCACCGGTTAAGGTTGACACTGGTGGTGGGTCACATAACTTGAACAGCGATAGCAAACAATAGCGAACACAATGTCCTTCTGATGCAGATATAAGCCAGGTTGGGTCACGTAACTGAACCACAGTAACTAGCACAATAATCCTCACAAACGGAATCACAGTAGTTAGCACAATAATCCTCACAAATGAGGATTATTGTGCTAGTTACTGTGGTTCAGTTGCGTGACCCAACCTGGCTTATATCTGCATTGGAAGGACATTGTGTTCGCTATTGTTTGCTATCGCTGTTCAAGTTACGTGACCCACCACCAGTGTCAACCTTAACCGGTGGAGGAGATACTTTGGTGTTCATCACTGGGCTGACCTGCAAAATGTAATGTGAAAGTTATACTGTCTTCCAGACCTGAGGTTCATCGGGGTTATTGCTGTCCAGTACTGTGCCAGATGATAAGTGCTGTTAGTCAGTCAGAATGTAACAGTTGTTGAGCTAGGCACATGCAAGTTACTTGGTTAATGGTGGTCTTTCCTCATCACTCAATTTCACAAGATAAAAAATTTGTGCAAATGGTGAGAAGACTGCTTTATTCAGTGGATTTTTTGTGCTATAGCTATTTTGAAGTTGTTGTGAGAGACATGATTACTGATAAACAGGTGAAATCTAAGGAATGGTTTCTTAATGATACAAAACTGGATACTGAAATCTGCTGCATGGTACTTGACCTGATTAGCATTCACTCCAACTTTTCATAAATTAATAAATTCCTGCCTTCCCATAAAACTCACTCCTCCTCCTGAACATTATTCGGCATGAATTTTTCCCACAAATTTCATTTATTTCTGAGTAATTTGTTCCTTCTCATTTCTAAAGATCTGACCTCCAGTTCTTTTTTATCTTTTACAATATTCACTACTTCGAACAATTAGATTTTGGTTGCTGTTTTTAGTAATTGATTTTTGGCAGCCAATGGTGTTAAACTTAGTAAGGCCTTACTATGTCTAGGAAATTCACATCCTGTGCCCCAGTTCAAAAGAAACATTTCCTTAGTTACAGCCATTTGCTCCCCCACCATTTCTAATAGAGTACTCTGTAGGGAATTTTTAAAATCTGCCAACTTGTTACACTCCCAAAAACTATGTCCTCAGTTACCTGTC
Source organism: Protopterus annectens (assembly GCF_019279795.1). Lineage (NCBI taxonomy): Eukaryota > Metazoa > Chordata > Ceratodontiformes > Protopteridae > Protopterus > Protopterus annectens. The sequence continues at coordinate 745,137,449 of NC_056733.1, read as the reverse complement.
TCTTTCTTTCCAATCACACCTCTAGCATTTGCCATCTACCTGAGCAAAATTCTCTTAAGTCTGCTTAGGGCATAAAAATACTTAGGCATACGTTTTCAAGCAAAAATCTTAAACCTTATGGACTTTGTTGCATACCTGGAAGAAATACATGTCCTCAATTTTTTTTCCTTTGCAACTTGACTTTCTAGTGTCTCTTCCCAATCTTTTCTAACCTCCTTTTATTGATTCTTTATAGTTATCATGCAGTAGTTTATTTGACTTAATTCAACTAAAAACACTACCAGAGTTGGTGTTTCACTTAGCACCCCCCCATCCCTTTTTCTTTGCCTATATTTTGATATTAATCTATGCTAGGAAATGCAGTCTCTAACCTGTATTCCCATCTTCTTCTTGGCCTTATCCCACTCTGTTGCTATCCCCTCTCTAGTTATTTGCTCCTAATATATTGGTTTATTTCTTAATTTTCTCCAATTAATTCCAGACCTGTCTTACCTATTTTCTGTACCCCCCATTACAGTCATCCTTATTGGCAAAATCTCCTTTCTCTTCTCCCATGTTGGCTTAGATCTTCGACTGTTTTTTGCTACTTTATGAAAATAATATAATATTCTGTATGGTTGTTGGTATTCTCCATAAGTGTCTGTATCCAAAGTCCTACTCTCTCTCTCTCCTTATTTCTCAAACTTCTCCGTTTCATCATCATCCCATTCCACTTTGATTTATAACCTTCTGGTTGTGTTATTCTAATGAGCCTTAACTGGCAAGCTCTAAAATATTTATTCAAATTAGGTAATCATGAACCCCTTTGTTCTAGTGGGAGGATCAACTTATTCCACTTAACTCTTTCCCTCTTTGCCTCCCAAATAAATTCTTTCACCTCTGTATTAATTATCATCCACAACTTCTCCTCTAGTAGATAAAAATTATTCCTGACTGGTATATAAAACTAAAGGGACTAAAAAACATTTTCACTGCTTATATCTTTCGATACATATATCCATAATCACTAGCTTCCAGTTTCTCAGTTTTTGTATTATTTTTTATTCTGTTTCCACATATGCTTAGCTGCCATAACTGAATCCTTTTTAATCCATGCACTTAAATACTTTGTCAATTTGTCATGTCTGTGTAAATATGGATATGGCTGGACCAATTCATGCGTGAGTACATAGTTTATAGTTATAGCCTTTGTTTTATCTTCATTAATTTTATATCCTGAAAAGTCTTGAAATATCTTGAAATGATCTGTAACACCAAAATGTCCTTTTCTGGATTTGTTAAGTACAAAACAATGTCATTTGCAAAATACTGGGGGGAATTATATGTAGATTATGGAGATTTTAGAAATTAACCTAAATACTTTTGGTTGAATATAATTTACTATGATAAGATTTACATTGTTAACTTTAAGATGTTCATCTGCAGTCATTACACTTGGGTTATCCTGCCGTCAGGCGGTTCCCCAGTCGGCCTGAGTTCCAAAGTCTTGGTCCGGTGTCGGTTGCTGTAGCCTCCTCCCTGACGTCAGTGCGACAGGGGTATATAAGATGCAGCCGACGCCATTTTCTTCAGTTTTTCTTGCCGCGCGGTGCCCGAAGCAGAAGCAGTTCGCAAGTGCCAGTCGGCCGACTCCTGAGATTTTCATTCCGAATCCAGAACCGAAGTCTTCTAAAAAAGCTAAGTACCCCGTTGGGGAAACTTTTTCTTGCCTCAGACCAATGTCAGTAAAAGTTATTAACTGTATTTCTTGTGGGAAGCAAATACCTCAGAAGGATTTCCACTCCTATTGTATTCCATGCCTAGGCCCTGGCTACGACGTCACTGGTTGTCGGTTTTGTGCTAGGTTTAACAAGCACACTATTAAACATCGGTTTGATTTTGCCCGACATTATTTTGGCAGAAAATTCAATTACACCATGCCGTCGGAACTTCCAACGACCACAATGCATAAAAAACGCAAGGATAAGGACAGGCATCCGAGGCCCAAAACTGACAACGAGGCCTCTTCTAGGCCGGTCGCCGGTTCTCCGGTTTTCAGCGGGGCACCTATGCAGCCCCTGACGACCGCTTCCACAGAACCACAGACTGCCTCCGATTCCCACGTGGAGCTGGCTGGGCCTTCAGACGCACTAGGTTTTCAGCTTTCCGATCCTAACCCTACAGAAGGAACCAAAGTAGCTGAGCAATCCACAGCTACAGAGGGTGTTTTCAGACCTACCCAGTTAACTATTAAACCCCTGCTAAGTCTAAGCCCCCCTTAAAAGCAAAGAAACAGACACAACTCTCTCCAGGACAGGCTTCCATGCCTAAGAAACAAAGGCTAAAAATGTCCGAGGACCTAATCACCCTGATCAGGGGGTCCCACCCCCCTCCTGATAAAAGGCCCAGACAGGATGCAGACTATGAATCTTCCGACCAGGTGTCCATTTCCTCAGACTCTTCCTCGGACCTAGGATATTTTTTACCCCCTTATGAGGATTCTGATGCTGAGAAATCAATTCCATCAGCCTCTCCGCCTGAGGATTACTCCTTTGGGGAGACCTTACATACCATGAGGGAACATTTCCATTGGGAAGGCCAGGATTACTCAGAATCCAAGAAAAGGCTCAGAGACTTCTTTTTATTGCCTCAACACAGACCCCTTGCTATCCCGCCAGTTTTAGATATTGTGGATGATGTGTACACTGAATCCAGTTTAAACCCTGACTCTTTAACCCCAGCCCCAGTTAAACCTGATAGATATTACAGAGTCCCTGACTCTCACAAAGTTCTGTACAAAAGCCCTGCTGCTGACCCTGAAACTATTTCTCAGGGACCCAAAGGGATTAAGGCCTCATCAGCAAAAAACCCAGTTCCCTCTGACAGAGATTCCAGAGCATTAGACAGATGGGGAAAGAAGGTATATACGTCTGCAACTTTAGCAATGAGAGCCTCGAATTGCCAGTTTCACATGCTAAAATATCAGCAATTTTTGATGTCTCATTTGAAACAAAAGATGCTTCCAGATTCAGATCCTCCTAATTTTAAAGAAATGCAGGATTTATTGCATGCAGCTGAACAAGTGGGAAAACATACTTTGCAATGTAGGTTTGATTCCTTAGAGGCCTCCTGTAGAGCAGCAGTTACAGGCTCTGTCATTAGAAGGCATGCTTGGTTAAAAGAACATACGTTACCAGATCATGTTAAGGTTAAATTATTGGATGCACCTTTACAGCGGGATGTGCTGTTTGGAGTTAAAGCAGATGAGGTATTAAAGAAGATGGAGGATAAGGCAAAATCTATGCAAACGGTAAAAGATTTCTTACAGGTTCAGCCTCCTCGTTTTAGCAGAAATTGGCCAACAAAGAATTGGCCCTTTCCAGTCACAGATAGACCTCAAAGGGGCAGATACAGATGTCCAAGAGGTAGAGGTCAGGCACAAAGCCCTTAAGGCCTCGACAATGGGGTACACCAGGCCAGAAAGAAGGGAAAGGCAGGCCTCAACCTTATAAAAAGCAGCCTCAATGACTTTCCACTGCAGCTGCCAAACAGCTCTCTCTTGGCAGCCCCCTTAGGAGGAAAACTGGCAGTTTTCTATCACAACTGGCATTGCATCACCAAAGACAAATGGGTTCTCAACATTGTATCTCAAGGTTACAGGTTCTACTTTCACACTCTGCCAAGGTTAAAAGGAATGCCAAATCTGCCACCAAATCAATGGGCAGAGGATCAAAAACAAATTACAGCACTCATGGATGTGAGAGCTATTCAAAAGGTACCACCACAGGAACAAGGACAAGGATTTTACTCACGACTCTTTCTGGTTCCCAGAAAGGACAAAGCCTGGAGATCCATTCTGGACCTTTCTTCACTAAACACTTACCTGGATGTTCCGAAATTCAAGATGTTGACACTACAGTAGCTTCTTCCCATTCTGGGCAAGAAAGCTTGGCTTGTGACTTTGGACCTCAAAGAGGCATACCTGCATGTCCCTATCAGACAAAACTGCAGAAGATACCTCAGATACCTCATATTTCTAGCTGGTTCAATGCACTATCAATTCTCTGCACTGCCCTTTGGCTTATCTACTGCGCCCAGGGTCTTCACAAAGTGCCTGGCACCAGTAATTGCATTTTGCAGGCAAAAAGGAATTCAAATTTACCCATACCTGGACGACTGCCTGATTCAAGCAGAGAGCAAGGACATTCTACTAAAGCATCTGGCGTATGTAAAAAAGTTATTAAGTTGCCTGGGGTACACAGTAAACGAAAAGAAATCAAAACTAGTGCCCTCACAACAGATAATATTCCTGGGTGCCAGCTTGAACACAACGGCCCAGATGGCTTATCTCACGCCAGACAAGCAAGGACAACTGACTCAATATTTTCATTTAATGGCAACAAAGAACCAACTCCCTGCAAGAAAAATTCTGCAGGCCTTGGTCTACATGGCATCTTGCATACTACTAATTCCATATGCCAGACTGCATATGAGGAAATTACAATGGTACCTAAAGAGTGTATTGTCGCAACACTGTCAAAGTTTGGAAACAGTTATACCACTAATTCCTTGCCTACAACAGGAGTTTCGATGGTGGGCACAAGCTTTTCACCTCAACAAGGGACAGCCTTTCACTCAACCCACAGCCAGGCAAACACTGACAACAGATGCATTGGATTACGCCTGGGGAGCACACATGGCAGGAAAATGTATCCAGGGCGAGTGGCCCACAGAGCAAAGACATCTCCACATCAATCAAAAAGAGGTGCTAGCTGTACAAAATGCTATTATAGCTTTCAAGGACATGCTGCATCCAGGACAATTACTACTAAAGACAGACAACACCACAGTTATGTGGTACATAAACAAGCAAGGGGGCACACACTCCTACCCCCTCTGCAGACAAGCCATGACCTTGTGGAACACAGCTCTAAACTACCAAGTTCATCTGCAAGCACAATTCCTGCCAGGAGAGAAAAACACACTGGCAGATGACCTAAGCAGAAACATCATGGACCCCCACGAATGGGAATCGAACCCACAAATATTCAGAATGAAAATACAAAAATGGTGGAGCCCGGACATAGATCTGTTTGCTTCCCGAATGAACTGCCACAGAAATTCTGCACAAGGAGCTACCATCCACAAGCATGGAAAGTGGATGCCCTCTCATTCAGCTGGAAAAAACTACAAGTATACGCTTTCCCTCCTTTACTTCTCCTTCCAAAGGTTCTCATAAAAGCCAGGCAGGAAGAGCCAAAGATGATACTGATTGTACCAGACTGGCCATGCCAGCACTGGTACCCAATCTTAAAGAACTTAGCACAAGAATCACCCTGGATTTTGCCTCAAATCCCACAGTTGCTGACACAGCACAACAATCAGATACTTCACGGCCAGCTAAAGACCTTAAATCTAGCTGCATGGAAAATTCCTTAGTCAAGCAACAATCAGATACTTCACAGCCAGTTAAAGACCTTAAATCTAGCTGCATGGAAAATTCCTTAGTCAAGCAAGCAATGCCTCCCTCCAAAGCTGTTATGGATGTCATTCTGGAGGCCAGAAGGCCTAGCACCAAGAAAGCATACTCGGATAAATGGAAGAGATTCTGTGCCTGGAACCAAGCGCACAGCCTTGACTCTCTTGTCCCAAACATTCCTCAGATACTTCAATACCTAACTGAGATGCTGGACAAGGGCCTCTCCTTTTTATCCATCAAGATCCACGCTTCAGCTATTTCTGCTCATTACAACACGGATCCACCATTTTTTTCTAATCCTTTGCTCAAGCAGTACCTCAGAGGGGCTAAAAACATAAGACCGCTGTAGAGAACCTACACCAACTTGGGACCTTAACTTTGTCTTGGAAAAATTAACTTTACCTCCTTTTGAGTCAGCTAACACTGCAGAATTAAAATACATCTCTTGGAAAACTGCTCTGCTACTGGCAATAACATCAGCACAATGAGTTTCAGAATTACAGGCACTAATGGAAGTGGAACCTTTCCTCGTCTTCCACGAGGACAGGGTATCTTTAAGAACTAACCCTACATTTATGCCAAAGGTGGTATCAAGTGTGGCTCTAAACCAAACTATTCACTTGCCAACTTTTTATCCAAAACCACAGAACAAAGGGGAGAAACTACTACATTTTTTGGACATTCACAGACAGTTACGCTTCTACTTGGACAAAACCAAAGCTTTCAGAAAATCTGAGCAATTATTGGTAGCATACGCTGCAGGAGCACAGGGAAAAGCCATTTCAAAGCAGACTATTTCAAAATGGTTAGGACACTGTATACGTTTCTGCTATACCCACCATGGGAAACCTGTACCTAGCAGCATTAGATCTCACTCCACCAGGGCAACAGCCACTTCAACTACCTACCTCAGAGGAGTACCTACCAAGGATATTTTGGAAGCAGCAGCATACCTTCACCAAACATTACCATTTGCCTTTGTACTCCAAATCCAGAGCTGGCTTCACCACTGCTGTACTGCAGGGCCTTATAGCCACCCCTAATGCCTTATAGATCCAGCCTCCCTACCTCAGCTTTGGGATTCCACCCAAGTGTAATGACTGCAGCAGTGTAACACGATGAACATAGTACAGTTTTGTACCTACCATAAATGTAGATGTTCGAGTGTGCACACTGCTGCAGTCCAGGTTATCCTCCCTCCTTCCCCTCTTACTTTCTGGTACTTACCTAGGTCATCTACCCTTTATTACCTATGGGGAGTATTTGATGGTAACTAAAAATGGTTGTTTGCTTTTCTTTTGTATATTTTACTAGCAATTTGAATTGCCTACTTATTTGGGGGCACCTGACATCTGGGGCAAGAAAAACTGAAGAAAATGGCGTCTACTGCATCTTATATAACCCTGTCGCACTGACGTCAGGGAGGAGGCGACAGCAACTGACGCCGGACCAAGACTTTGGAACTCAGGCCGACTGGGGAACCGCCTGATGGCAGGATAACCCAAGTGTAATAACTGCAGCAGTGTGTACACTCAAACATCTACATTTATGGTAGGTACAAAACTGTACTTTTGTTGCATCGCATTAATACTAAACAAGGATGCATTAAAAGATAATGGTTGTAATTACCTTCTTCTGAGTCCAACATTGTTTATACAGATGGTATAATGACTGTTGCATGAAATTTATTTGAATATAATTTTATTTATTTATTTACGCTTTGTTGATCAGGTTTGTCCTACAAAGCCAGCGACCTCTTTTCAAGGAAGACCTGAGGTGGTATTCATATTGAGCTATTACCAACTCAGGCAGATGGTGCCTCGGTTTAACATCTTATCATAGTAATAATAATAAATAAAAGGCATTTGTGCATATACAAAAATTATTGTTACAGAAACTTTATTTGGCTTTCAGCAGTATAAGCATAAACAATATGTTTGAGAGGTAACTTTTGACATCCACATTCAGATCCACATTGTGATTTGAGATATCTGGTCAATGTTGTTTATAGTACATGGAGAGCTGGCTGCCCCAGTGTACAACTAGTTACAGGAAAAGGGTAGGATTGCAAACTGTTTTACAACCTTAAAAGCTGGAATACACTCCTTTCACAAAGGCAGCCATCAGTTTTAAAAGCTGTTAAGCACTTCACCCTGCCAAACTTTTGTTTGTGTGGCAAGATGAAGTATATTACAGTTAGTAAGAATGCCAAATTGATGCTGACAATGTTCTGAGGAGGCTGTCCCCTATTCTGAAGCATGGGACCTGATGATGACAGCTTCTGAAGTGTATAACAAAAGTTGTAATGCACTCTTGAATGCTGTTATGAGTGGGTCTCATGACAGAAAAGTACAAAACTGACTTATATTTTTGTTAATTATTGTCATGTAATAAGAGCACTTGGTGTACCAAAAATTGTTATTGATTTTGTATTTAATCTTGTAGTACATATTCAGGAAGTATACTGACCATTGAAATGTCTCTGATTTGAGTAAAAAGATATGTGCATATATTAAATAATACATTTATTGTGTTTCAGTAGATTACATTTCATTTTAATATTGTTTAGGAATGAAGAGTTTAAGTTTTTATTTTTTTTAGAATTTTAAAGTAGATTAAGTATGAATGATGGAAGTGACCAGGACAACATGTGGGTATATTCAGTACTGTTTTTCTTGTCCCTTAATGCATAATTATGTTTTGAGTGACTTTTGGGTGTTTTCAGTTGGGAGGGGGTATCTTCTAAGTACTTTGGCAGAGAAGGATGTTTAGAATGATGATAACAATGGAGTTGAGTGATCTAGTAATGCTACAGAGAAAAATATTTTTTGGACCATATTTGCTAAATTGCTTCTAATTTTTGAAAACTGCTGAAGGGCTCTATATTGACTAGGGGTTTGTTCAGATGCTGCTAGCCTTTCTAATGTGAAAATAGAAGCGTATTTAAAATGAGACACCTGGTGGTCCTCTGATGGGAACGCTTGGCTTGCTTTTGGAGGAAGTGTAGCATGAAGATTATTGGCTTACCAAGTTTTCTACAATATGGCTGAATGTTGTGGTAAGAATGGTAAATGTTTGAATCAGATTATTGGAATGTGGTGGTCATTGGTGATGAGAGTGGCCTATATGTACCTTTAATGTTAAAGTGGTCAACTATTTGGTATATTTTGATTTCATATATTCTAAGTTATGGACAAATTAATGATGACCACTGAACGACAGAAATAGACAGATGGCCAGATTAGTTCATTGAGAAGAAGATTTTTTGGGATAGTAGTTAGTGAATAGTTTGCTTGATAACACATGCTTTTTTCTGCCAGCAGAGCACTGGAGGAGGGGATAATATTTGGGTTTTAGTATAATGTTGACAAAGTGAAACTGGACTGACTCTCCCGGGGATTCAGGGTTACCATGAGCGGGAAGCCTTAACGTGAACAGCTCCTCTCTTGCAGTAACCCTTCCTAATTCACAGACCATCCTATCACTGAGGTTTCCCACTGGTGGGAGCATCAGGGCAGAAGACAGTCCCACTGCCAGAGCTGCTTCGTAAAGAGGCAATCTGGGAGAGGAACTCATGCTAATTAGCCCTTTGCCCCCCCCCCCCGTAATACTTGCAGCTTCTGATTTACACTGCTGAGGGATTCATAGAATCATTCAACCATATGAATTTCCATGCGTGGTAGAAAAAAATTAAGACCATCAAAAGATGGTGGTCTCCCACAGATGGTAACCATTTGAAATGTAGGGACCAGCTTTAGCAAGTCCCATAATGCTGAGACTGAATGGCTGAATATCTGTACTTACATATGCTAAGTCCAAGAATCCCATTTCTTTGAAAGTTCCCTTTTTTCAAGGTACAGCAATCTCGGAGTTGGTATATGTAATTTCAGTGGGTGCAGAGGGGGCTTTCTTCTGTAAAATAGAAAGTTTTAGGAGAAGAGCAATGTTTGATAGTCAATCTTTTCCTGAATTTTCTGTCTTTTTTTCTGTTTGTTGATACCAGTATTTTGCATGACAATATTTCGACAGTCCCCATAGACTCCAATGGAAGCAGTGCAGTTAAGTTTAGCGAAGACATGGTGTGAGCATGTAGTATGTGTATAAATCTCTCTATGAGCATGCGTGATGTCAATTGAATGTGTGTTTGAGTCTGTGACTGCTTAGATAGTTGCACTGGAGGGTTATGTAGGGAAATGAGAGTCTGTTTGTTTTGAGGTGTGCATGTGCGTAGGTGAATGTGTGACTGTGTTTGTGAGTCTACTCAACTACAGGTGGGCTTGTTTGATGTGAGGTTGTTATGTGTGTTGGGTGTCTGGGAGTGTGCGTGTGTGTGTGTGTGTGTGTGTGTGTGTGTGTGTGTGTGTGTGTGTGTGTGTGTGTTTGCGTTAGGTTGGAAAATGTCCGGAAGTCTGTACCCGCATTACTGTCTGAATGTGTATGTCTGTGTGTATGCATGTATGCCAATGTGATGCATGGGCCACCTGTGTAAATATTACTATTGTCCCTGGTCTGACAACACTAGTGTAAATAAAGTGTGATGTCTTTCCCATAGCAGCCATAGCTGTTTCTGAACCACATTCCCCACTGATTACTGTAGGCAACCTACACGAGTGGTATGATTCTTTCTGAATCCCAGAGCAAGTTTGTCTTTAAGCTGATGAGGGTCATAGGTCAGAAGCTGGGAAGTACCACATAGGTGAGAAAGTGTAATACACACACAAACAGACACACACACACACACACACACACACACACATGCACATGCACACACATGCGCGCGTGCACACACACATACACGTGTGCATGTGTACACATGAGTGATCCAAATAGACTGGAGTTATATGTTTGAGAATTGTCAGTTGAGATGTTTTTAAGATGTAGTAATTACATATTAGAAAGTCAACATTCAAGAAGAGGCAATGGAAGAAAATATAAAGAGGCAGATGAATATTAAACAGCTTGTACCAGGTATTAAATTGAGTAATTTTTCTGAAATGAGAGATAACTGTATATCTATATAGCTATGTTTAAGAAGAATGAATTGGACACTGGCTGTATATTGGAGGAAGGTTTATTAAACCTATACAGTAATTCTGTTAGGCCCCTATTAGGGATAAGCTACTGAACCTGGCAGTGTGTAGTTCTGTGTAAGGTGTTTACTATATAGAACTAGTATCAAGGTGACTAGTAGTCTGACTTCCATATACTTGGGAAATAGTTGTTACTCTTATATTCCTTTCAAAAGTGTTATGACTGTACCTTCATTTTAATTGTAATGGTAAGATCAACATCATCTTCCTGGATTTCTGCAAGCAATAAGAATGAGCAGGGGTTAGTACAGTTTCTTTGAAAGGTTTAATTTTCTATATTTCTTATTAGCTCATTGTTAATATGCCTGTCTAGACTATAGTGATTGTTATGTTTGGAATGTTTTCTTAAACTATTGAAATAATGTTATCAGTGTTCATCTTTAGTTTTTGAAGTTTTAGTGTTTGGCTTAATAAAGGTAAGTTATTAATAAAAACAATTAAAAAATTCTGATCTTTAAAGTTACAATAATATAATTTTTTCAGATTTTTAGGAGCTGCTTTGTAAAGACTGTTTCTCCCACATTGTATGCAGCTGTAACAACGTACAGTGACCATGGATTGCACCTGAATTTTTGTTCAGATAACTGATGATAGACAGTAGAGATCTCTGTACGGTTTATGATTACTTTGTGTACTGTAACCTAAAGAAAAGAGAACACCAAGCATCTTACTTCTTCACATTGTCCGCAGGACAGTAAACAGTAAGTTATACATATTCTGACCTAAAGGTAACACTGACAAGCTGAAAGTTTGTACTGAAGCACAGTGTATTGGTAGGAACATACTTCAGAGGTAGAAATAAAGATGGGATCATTCATGTTTGTCACAAGTCAGATTTTTCTAAAGGGGCAGGTGATATCATGGCTTCACTTAGAAATACTCAGAACAGCATTGTTTAGGCTGTTTATCTGCTGAAACTATGGATTGTCTAAAACAATAAATCTGTAGAACTGTAATCTTGTATATGATGGAACTTGTGTTTTTAGCTTATGGAGCCCTTTAGTAATATTCAGGAGATGAAACTAAGTTAATATACCATAGTAGAAAAGAGTGTCCAGTTAGATACGGCTGAAATTCCATCAATTTCTGCCAAGTTTAGCCACTGTGTGTTATGGTGGTTGTTGTTCTGTTTAAGGACCTCTAAAGTACTGTTACAATATGTATATCCAAAGATGGCAACATGAGGCTGCCTATAGAGAGAATGCTGGATTTCATTTTGGTGCTGTGTCAATGCTCAGATTTTGAGTATCTTGTTTTCAGGGCTACCTGAAGTTGTAGCTTGGACATTTCAGTTTAGTTGCAGATAACCTATTTCTCTGGACAATGGCAACTTTATGTTGATGACAGTCCCTGTTGGTTGCAGTTTGCTTCATTCTCTACAATGTAACTTTGATACCTTGAAATACTACATAAGTTGGCTACAGTTGGATATTATTGGCAGGCATTGTTATTACTCTGAGATGTTGATTTTATTTGGTTTCATCAGTTAGACTGAGACAAGTAAACTGAGCTATGGCTAGTTATGAATGTCTAACCAGTCTATTTGGATTTTCCAGTTTGAAACAGCTGTGCAGATTCTGAATCACAAACTGTCAGCATGAAATATTTTTGACCTAACGTTACATCTTTTGGGACATTGGATTTTTTCTTGTTCTGCAGTCCACTATAAAGTGATATATTGTTTTGATTTGAACTTCTCGAGGATGTCAGATTACTCTGGCTCATTGTATTTTGGTTATTTTGCAGTTTTGAATTATTTTTTGGCTATTGTTCATGCTAACAGTCCACAACATTTTATTAATGTATAGATATGCTGTGTACTCTGAGTGTCTGCTTTCATATAGTTATTCATTTTCTGCAATATTGCTTCTTTTTCTTTTACATATTGTATTACATACTGCTTCTCATTGATTATATTTAGTGCTTAGGAAATAAGCAATTTAATAAAATAGAAGTTGAAATGAAAGACATTGCTGGTTTCTCTGACCTGAGCTTTAGAATGATGAATCTTCCTGCAATGAGGCAGCATACAATATATTTTACTATGTTTCTAGTCCAGATGTAATGTCCATGTATATGTGATGCAGGAAGACACTCTTTTCTCCTTTCTGCACTGATTTGTGTCAGTAAATGTATACATAAAATAAAGCCACAAAACACAATAAAAAGTATAAACCTTTTATGAAAATTATAAAAAGGATTAAATTAACTAGTTCCTCTGCAGATCCTTCAAGGGTAAACCAAGTATGAAAAAGTCAAGTTTTATGTAATTATTGAACACCGAAGCAATGACCTGTTACATATCATTAACCTCTGATATGAAAAACAGTCTGATCTAAAAACCTGAAAATGGTACTTTACAAATAAATAATGATATAAAGTACAAAAGGCTTGTTTATGAACCCAGTTTTCTATTGATAGGAGTGGTGCAATTTGGCATTCATTTGATTGATCAACTTTTCCATATCATACATTTTTTTTTACTGACAGCACTTCATTGACAACAGATTTGATAGTTGTGGAATTTGTTCTTAAAAAATGAAAAGATGTAGTTAAAATATATAAAGGGGATGTGGGTTCAAAGTCTTATGTGTTACTTTAGTTTGGTTGATAATAATGACCCTGTTGATGGTGAAGAGCCATTGATGCTGTGATAGGGCTACCACCTGTCCCACTTTGTGAGGGACAGTCTCTCTTTGGTCAGGTGTGTCCTGCAAAAAAATTGTAAAAATGGCAAATGTCCTGAGATTTTAGGACAAAATGATTTCCTATATTTTATGTAATAGTTTCATAAAACAGTTATTCTATATCTGAAACACCTAAATGTTATAAGAAACAGAATAAGCAACTAAAATGCTACAAGAATAAGCTTTTATTTAGGCAAACAAGCGAAGTTCTGTCCTTCGTATTGGCGGTGGGTATGATTCTGCCGGCAAAATCTGATGTTTGTACCAAAAATGTCCCACTTTGGGCATTTGAAAAGGTGGCAACCCTATGCTGTGAATTGCTGTGACTCTATTTATGATCAGTACACAGGTATAGCCTACCTATCTGTTTTGTGGTATGTAAAGTGCTGTAGGTGGCAGCTACTGACTCTTCCTGTCATTTAACTATTGGGCCACTGATTTCTCAGTCTCATCTGCCACTCTCCTTAATAAGTGGACCAAAGAGAATATGACTGAAAGCATGGGAATTTGTTTTCTTTTCTTCTGCCTTAGACATCACCCGCCCCTTATCATCTGTCTAGAGTTACCTTCATGTACATAGTAATGGTCAGAGGGTGAATTCCAGAGAATGAAGGCAAGTAGAATCTATAATTATAGGGCTGAGAGATTGATGTTTTGTGCCAGTTTGTTTCATATCCTGAATTCATTCAAGCCTGTGCTCCCAAGTATACATTTTCAGCACTGAAGGATACATTTGTGCTGTGTAACTATGGATCATGAGGTACTTACATTGTAACTCATTTTTGATATTCAGCCAGTGCCCACTTAAGATTCTAGAAGTCAGGTCTTCTTTGATTACATCCTTGGACAGGGTACTTTCATTTAGCTTGGAAGGAGACGAAATGCACATCTGCATCCTTTAACCCAAGTTCAATATGTTTTTTGATTCTTAGAGTTTGTGATATGTATTTGTCACTGAAGGTGCTAGTCCTGCATTGAAGCATATGGCCTCCTTTGTTATGTTAAAAGGTTATAATGCTTTCTTTTTGTGTATAGTGAAACTTGCATGTTCCATTCTTAAGATATGATTACTTTCTAGACTGTACTTTGATTTTTATAATCAGTTTAGTTCTTATGCAGCAGTCCCCAGACCTGATTCAATCATTCACTGCCTTAGTGCTCATTCCCTATTATTTCATTAATGGCCCCATTTTAGCTGTCACAGTGTAGAAAACAGCCAGCTTCTTGAAAGACATGGATTGGTGATAAATTGGCAGACGCATCAGAAATTTCATGCTGTAAATTTTGCTTGTTTTTCTCATCTAAAGAACATGAACATCCACTCTTATGGGGGATAGTACTACTCTGTTTATTCACCCCGGTACTTCATCTAAACTTATATTCCTAGAATCATAGGTAAGTACTAGGCTAGCAGCCCTTCTAGGCCATCTGAGTGCAATGAAACAAAATGGATTATTATACTAGGTGCGGATAACAGCCCTGCTTTAAATACAGCTGTACCTTTAAAGCTTGTTTTAAGAAAAAGGAGGGTAAATTATTAGCTTCTGATTGTTTGCTATAATGATTAAATATGTGTTTTTAACTGTTTTACATTGTCTGATGAAGGGCAAGTTTGCCTGAAAGTGCTTACTGTGCACGTATTTTAATAAACCTTGCTTTTTTAAGTTTTGCCTCGCTTGCTTTTTGCCGTGGAGTCTTCTGCCATTTTTATTGGATTTATCTAGTGCTCAAAATAATCCATTCCATGTGGTTATAAATTGGCCTTACCCATCAGATGGCTGATAATTATATATTATATCTCATATTCCCAAGGGGCATGCCAGTAACTTTTAAGTGCACGGCAAAGCAATGAAAATAAAAAAAAAAAAAAAAACAAATGCCAGCACCACATAGTCAGCATTAAATATCTTCAGATTTTATTGCATAATAGCATTAGAACCAAAAACAGACCGGTTTTGGCTATCAAGCCTTCTTCAGTATGTGTACACTGAAGAAGACTTGCTGGCCAAAACCGGTTTAAGAGTATTTTAAGCATGTTCTGAAAGAGACCATGTTATGAAGAATGAAGATATAATTTACTTAGACCAAACTTTATTCCATTCAGATGTTTGTTGATTGAGAAAATGTCATACACCTGAACTTTCTCTAATTAGTTTTTTAGATAATCCCAATTATTTTCCTGCCCGATACTCAGTGCTTTAAAAAACAGAAAAAATGTTTGCTGTCAAACATCAATTGTTTTGTCAGTGAAGCAGCACCAGGTCACATTGTTGCTTATGTTAATATATTGTTAAATCCACTGTTATCCCCTCCCATGCAGTGTAGCAGCCTGAATCACCTTGATGTTGTTTGTGTTACCATGTAATTCATTAAGTTCTTCACTGATTGAAATTAATATACATTTTGACACAAATCTACCCCTCCTTAACCATTCCATTTTATCCTTCACTGATATTCAGCTAATCCCATTCAAATCAAATTCTGCAAATATGACAGACTTGATTTCTAAATAGTTGCCAATAACAAAAGGAAAAGAGAATGAAATATATTTGTTTCCATTCTGGCTTACCCAATTACTCCCCCATGCTGTCAGTATTGTAGCCAATAATGATGCAAATATTATGGCTCACATTCATATGTATTGGATTCATCTTTATATCTAATCTCACACAGGAATTCCTTTGCTGCAGTTTCTGTCAGGGAAAAGGCAATGCATACAGATTTTTTAAATCAGTTTTTACTTAACTGTCTTTTAACTTACCTGAAGGAGGAGGTCATCCAGGCACCACCCGAGCAAGTAATTTCTCATCCTGCTGATTCCTGCATACAGACATGGGTAGGTGGATGCTGCTGCAAAACTGAATTTGTTTGTACACACTGACACTCACTTACTGTCACACAGGGCAGACTAGCTCCACTCGTTTGCTGCTGTGCTGCATTGCTGCTGCTAATAATTCCACCACCAAACACCATCCAAACAGTACTGTCCGAGTAACAGTCTCCTCACAAAGCTGATGATGTCATCACACAGGTTGCCCCTTCACATTGCGGGATATGCTGGCGATGTGTGATGACATCAGCAATAATTTTAAAACTTGTAACTGAAAATAAAAAAAAGATTGAAAAAAAATTGGGCGTTGAAGGAGCCACTCGGAAATTCATGACACCCCATTATTTTGCCCTCAAAACAGAAAATACTGAGGAATTCAGTAATGTTGAGAGATATGCTTAGTCCCCTACCCTCAAACCAGCCACATAGCACATTACACACTGCTTGAACCAGCCACAACAATGAGAAGTTTAAATATATTTAATAATAAATAATAAAAGAACATGAAAAGACTTAAGTATTTCCAGTAAACACCAAGGTTTCAATCACAGGAAATATTAAAAATAACACAGCTGGGAAGATACACACAGTTAGAAAAAACAATACTTGACTATTGTCACTATATTTTCCTGTCTAATCTAAAGAGTACTAGTCCCTGCTCACTTACTAATGCAAGCCAAGATGAAGTGAGTGAGTGGTCTTCCTCCTTTGTCAGATTCCAAGAACAGACTTCTCCTGAGATTTCAGTTTCCTCTAATATTAAAAATATATATATTTCTGCACAGAATGACATCACATACATCTGGTCATGTGACTTCTGGTTCCCATGCAACCCCATTGCTAGAAGCTGTCAGGATTTTGTACCTATGTGTTACCATATACACATGTAGAGCTTTGCTCAGATCTGCTGCTGCTCCTGGAAGTCATAAAGCCATTTTAACACTTCTAGCCTTCAAGAGTAGCAATTAGCTCCCTGCTAGAGACAATAAAGAATACTTGTTTTCCCAGACATTTTGTCTCTGGCTGCAACCAGAACTGTATGATGCAATCTTTATGGCCTAATTTAATTTCAACAATTTTTCAAAATTTGCTGCAGCTGGATTGTGATTAACCTCTTCTCTTCCAGTATCCTCTATTAAAACATATACATTTAATTCAGTTACAATAATACATGTACATTTATTTTCTTTCCAGCAGGGCACACTGTTGATACATTTTTAACACAGCAACTTTACAAATACATTTTCAACACAAGTATCTGTACAAATCAGTTTGATATTCAAACAACAATATAATTATTTACTAAATTCCTGCTAGCTGTGCTGGCATATGTTACGCATCCACTGCTCTACTTCTCCTGGCATAGCTGGCAGTACCTCCTATCGTCGCAAGCACTATAGTAGCTTGCTTTGCAGGAGTTTGTCTTTTGCTCTCTGAGATGGTTACTCAGTCCCCTTCCCCCAAACGAACCACACAGCACATGGCACACTGCTTGAAACGACTGCAACACTAGGCTTGAAACCACTGCAACACTAGTCTAGCTAACTACAAGATATAATAATGGTTATCATTGAAAACTGTACAGCTGAAGGTTGTCCGCATTGTGTAAGGAAGCACTGAAAAATGCTGTCCAGATTTTTCTTCTCTAACTTCACTTATATCTGTGTAGATTTGGGGTACAGTGGTTCTTTCTTCTTCCTTCGTCTGTTTTCTGTGTTGCATTTTTTAAACAGATTTGTTTGCTGACTTGTGAGCACAGGGTGTATTTATGGCATTGCACTAATTAGCTTTGTATAAGTGACCAGCATTGATATGCTTGATTTTAGTTTTTATCTTATAATAGATCTTGCAGCTTAATGCAAAAATCTCTCAACAATATTTCTTCATTTAGCAAAAAGTAGCCTATTTTGTTTTTATATATATATATATATATATATATATATATATATATATATATATATATATATATATATACACATATATATGTGTGTGTGTGTGTGTGTGTGTGTGTGTGTATATATATATATATATATATATATATATATATATATATATATATATATATATGGGTCCCCTTCAAAAGGTGGAACTTATAAAAGCTCGACTTTCATAAAGCCGAGACCATATGATTGAACTTTTAAAAGTTCAAATGGTCTGAATGGGGATCTCCATAGAGCACGGAATGGGAAGATTTCCCTTTAACGCAAGGTAGTGCGATCTCGGAGTTGGTATATTTAAATAGCGGGGATGTGGGGGGCTTGCACTCCTGATAGCATTGTTTAGTTTTTTTTTTTGTTTATTTTTTTTTTCACATTTTTGAACATTCAAATGTTCAATCATATGGTCTCGGCCATCGAACATTTGGGTGTTCGATTATGTGAAGTAGACCCATACATATATATATATATATATATATATATATATAGTGAGAAAAGGTCACATCACTTGACTTCTGTCCTTGTCAAAAATCCATTAGAAGAAACTGTAATTAATTTTTGTAAAATTTGGGGTAAGAGTGTTGACAAAACTCTGCTAGTGTAGCAGGAGCTTCCTTTTTATAAATGTGAATCACAGATCACTGTTTGTTTCAGAGGAGAATACTAAATAAATTAAAAATTGTGACATATCTATCCAATGCAGCATAACCTGATACAGTGAGCAGATCTGCTGATCTACCTACATATGACCACTCAAATTATAAAATTTTCAAGAATACAGTTGAGTATATATAGGTGTGTCACACTTGTTTACAAGTACATACAACTCTTACATATCCAGTGCATGTAAGATAGTTCTGTTAATGGGATGAATGGCATCTGTCAGTGTACATCATAGTGCATTGCATTGCTAGGGCACATCCTGTTATCCATCACCATTTTCTGCTGAAATGTAGTAACTGTTTTGATGTGCTGCAGGGTTTTATGTCTGCTATGGTGTACAACCGCTGTCTATATACACTCACTACACCTAAATCATATGTCTGTGACAATGGAGTTTAAAGTTACAATAATTTCTTCTGACATAGTGAGATTTCAAAGTAGTGCATCACCAGAATGTTGTTACATTTTAAACTCTAGATTGAAAATTATCATATATATGCACAGTGATTCCTTCGTGTTATAAATTTCAGAGATGTTTGGCAGCAATAAATTCTGAAAATGACATTTTCTTTTTAAATAAACTGAATATGGAAATGCTTCTATTGCAAAGATGGTGCTTGAAACACTTACTAAAAGCACTTGCTCACCAAATTTACTAAAATGGTCTGTTTTATTCTCCAGTAAAGAAACTTTTTCCAAAATATGAGCCCAAATAATTTGTCTTTCTATTTAATACAAATTCAGTTAAAAGTAGTCCATACAGTTACTGACTTAATTACATGAAAATAAATGGAAACAAAATATTATTACCATCACTTTTAAGAGGTGTTATATTTCCATAATATGCCAGCTCAGCCAGCATATGGGGTTTAGTCCTGAATGTGATGCAAGAATCTTTGGTTTCAGATGTCAGCTGGCTCTAGAGAATCCATTCAGAGAAATGGGATAAAGTGGTAAATGGCTTGCTATCCTGGGTCATGGGTAGGATGTGGGATCTAATCAATCAAGGTTCAGTATCCATTGGTGATTGTGTGTGAAATAGATATGGATATGCCAGCAGTGGAAAACAACTGTGTGTGAAGACTACAGGCAGTGCATGTCCATTGCTGACTAGGGGGAATTGTTAAATGCAGAAAACTCATTATCACTCAGCTGTAATTGATGGCCTCCATATGTCCCTGATCCCAAACAGATGTTCTGAACTGCATGGTCCAGGTCCAGTATTGTATGTATGACTTAGATATACTAAAAGTAAGCGGTTGTACTGTTTACTGCAGGAAACCAGATGTCCAAGCTCTTGCTGACATCAGTAAAGGTCTGAAGCTCAAAAAGTAAAGGTATAACAGATCAAAGTCAGATACATTTCCACTTGGGTACCCATACCTTTTTTTATTAACTCGCCTTCAATGCAAAACTAAAATGGTAGTCTGTATCATCATTAGCTATATGCACTTGCACTAGAATGGATTAATAAGATAAGGATGGCAGAAAAGAACCACATGATTGTGGCATGATCTGTTGAAAATGGCACCTCATACCGCAGCAATGAATCTGCACTTTTTATCTTTTTAACTATTTTTTTTTCTTGAGCAGTGCACTAGACCAGTACGGACCTTTCCAGGCCAGTCTAGTGATTACAAAAGAGTAAGCAGTTCGAACTTTCACAATTCAGAACAATTGATGTAAAACAATACATACCTTACTTAGGTTGTTCAGTCCACTATAGTAGTTAGACACTTCAGACCAGTCTAATTATGTCTGCAGTGAGCTCATATGTACAGGAGTTAGTGTTTAATATGTTGAATAATTACTCTAGTTGATAATCAAGCTGGATAAAGTATATTACATACATACAAGTATTTGTAATAGGAATAAAAAATAAAAGAAAGAAAAAATAGCAGAGTTTATTTGTAGGGATATTTTTGCTCTGCCTTTATGCTGGGGTACTGTAATATACTTTGGAAGAATTGATTTACAACAGGTTTGGCAAGGTAGACCATTGCTCAGGTGATGTTGAGGGTAGAGAATCACATATATTTTGCCTTGATGAGCAGAAGTCTTTTAAATTCAGATCTGAATTTATTATATGGCTGAATTCCTGTTTAGGGATGAAGGGATGTGATTACTGGGGCAGTGAAGGAGAAGCTATGGTTGGTAATATGTAGCTTGTTCTGGCGTGTATACAGCGTAGTAGCGTAAACTGATAGTTGGAGATTCTAGGAGTTAAGAGGTAAGCTAAAAAGGATGATAATAATAATAATTTTAGATTTTGAACAAGAGGGAGCCTAGTACCAACTGGTACCATTGCTTGTTTGCAAACCAAATAAGTGGGCTGTTTCTTAGACCCTTTCCAGCCGTGATCCAGGCCCAGGGAAGAAAAACGTATAGTAGCAAAACATGTTCAACAGTACTAATTAAACATAAATATTTAAAGGACAGCGCGCCAGATATATAAATGTACAATCATTCTAAACACAACATATATTAACTTATTAAAGAGTACTGTGTAACAATAAATATAATAACACAGCTATTATTACAATTAGTAAAATATGTGATAACTTTAACACTAAGTGGAGAGTGTGTATTTCAGAGCCACAACAACTGCTTTAAATTTATGGACTTAGAATGTATGTACAGAAGAGTCAATGCTACTGTGGAACATAGTTGACTGATTAGAACTTGACAGTTTAACCCATATCTCTAAATCATTTACCCTCATACAGCTCAGCTGAATGGTCCTGAAAATTTACATTGACAACTTGAAACAGATTTACCTTTTCTGTTTCCTTCTAGAAGATTGTAGAAGGCTAATCATATTTTGGAGAATATGTTCTCTTCCACAGTTAGGGCATCGGGGGGGGGGGGGTTGTATTCAAATGATGTCCACTTGTTCCTCAGACGTCTGTGATAAATGCCAGTGTTGACTTTCATTCTGTTTACTAGAAGAAAGTGTCCCTTATTAAGCAGATTAAATATTAAGGGAGTCAGGAAGAGTGTTACTCTCTCATTCCCTGATTACTTGTTAGTCTTGCATAGTAATAAACAATGATGTTTGCTATGATAAGCAAGAAAAAATAGAGTATATATCTTTAATGCAGTTTAAATCACGCTTGTGTTTTTATTTATTTATTTGCAGTTTGTTAACCAGGAAAGTCCATTGGGCATTGGGAGAAGGGCAGTAGTGGTGCTGTGTCCAGGTCTGAACCTGTGTTGTGTAGGGGTCAGTAGTTGATTGTCTAAGAGGTATGGTAAGAGTTGTAGCTGGATACATTTTTGAGAATTTGAGAGATAGGGGACAAGATAGCTATTGGGCGGAAATTGGAGATTGTAGAGTTGCTACCCACTTTGTGGAGGGGAATGATGAAGGCTTTTTTCCAAAAGAGGGATACATAGGATTCTTGGATGAATCGATTTATTAGGATACAAATGGATAGAGCTATACCACTGACCACTAGTTTGAGGAAGTTAGATGGAATGTTATCAGGGCATTAGAACAAGGTGTTAGTTTTAGTATGAGTTTTTTTATGGTATGTGTAGGAATAGGCTTGAGAGTAAAAGAGGGGAGATGAGTAACACTGGAGGTTGAGGGGACAGGCTTAGGGGTGTTGGATGAGGTTTGAGTTGTTATATTATTAGGGAAGGATGAGGTGAGCTTGGCTATTGAGTCAATGAAGAAGGAATTGAATTGAGTAGCTAAGACATGGTATGAAGAATTGGGGTCAAGGCAGGGGTTATCTTTTATGCCAGGACAGAGAAATGAGGAGATACTGCTCCAGAATATTTTAGGGTTGGATTTAGATTGTTTTGGAGTTTGAAATAAGATTTTCATTGATAGCTATTTGTTTTTTAACTTTATTTCGAAGTTGCTTGTATTCGGACAGGGAGTTGGGTGTTTTGAATTTTTGGTAGTATCTCCATGATTTATCTTGGAGATGCATGAGGGTTTTAGTCTCTTTGGTTAGCCAAGGGACAGTTTTGGATTTGACCCTTTTAGTTCTGGAGGGGACAAAGCAGTTAAGTATATTAGTGAATACTGTATTGAAGTAAGTGACAGCATCATCCAGAGGAAGGGTTTTTAGAGGGTTCCAGTTCATCTGTTTTAAAGAGTCAGAGAAGGTTTGAGGGTTGAAAATTTTTAAGGTATGGGTTAAGATATATTTGTGCCTTAGCTGGAGGGAAGAAGGTGAACGGTGTGAAAAGGCAGGAAGATGGTCGCTGAGGGAGTCAGGTAGGGTACCACTGTCAGAAATAATGTTAGGGTGGAAGACTAATATCTAATCCAGAATACTGCCTGTGGTGCTATTCTTGTTAAGTCTAGTAGGAGTGTTGATTAGCTGGGTGAAGTTATATAGGTTAATACTCTGAGAGGGTGTGAGTATATAGAAGACCAGTTTATGTTAATGTGACCTAGGATTATTGTTTTGTTATTTATGTTAGAGGTGAACCATGAGAGGATGTCCCTCAAGGATAGCGATAATGTTACCTGGTATTATGTGCAGGGCAGCTATGCATATACCTTTATGGTTATTAACTTTTAGGAGGGCTAGGGTTAGCTCAGCAGCAGCAAATTGTGGTCTGGGTTTAGTAAAGGGTGTCACTGTTAAGGAAGAGAAGAAGAGTAGGGCTACTCCACCACCTTTTTTTTGAGATCTGTCCTTACTTATGATTCTGTAGTTGGGTGAGGTGATTTCAGTGTCTTTGATATGAGGTCTTAACCAAGTTTCAGAGATAGAGAGAATGTCAGGGCTGTTGTGGGAGATCCAGCCATAGAAATCAGGTAGTTTATTGCATAGGCTCTGGGCATTAATTGTAGCAAAAAGTGGAGGATGGAGATTAGCTGTGAAAGGAGGAAGGATATGTGTTTACATTCTTTGGAGTAAGAGGTTGAGGTAGTAGAACATGTAGACCCTGGGTTGAGGGGTATGGGGACTGTATTACAGATAGTTTTCTGATAAAGAGGAGAGAATCACTGTGGAAGTAGAGGTAGAGAGAAATATAGGTTGTGGAGAGTGATTCTTTTTTGAGGTACATAAAGGTTGTATGAAGAGGGGGAGAATAAGAGAATTGGGGGAGACTGGTGAGGTGGTGTAGGCAGTAGAGGAAGAGAGGTAGAAATATAGTGGGTAGAGTCTATGAAGGTTTTATTTGCACTCCAAATTAGAAATGGTGAAACCTCCCAGAACTGGATTATTTTGACTTGAGCTTACCTCTGAGATGGCCAACAGCTCTACATACTTGCCAGAGACTGTGTAACTCATTGGTTTTCAGTTTTTTTTTCTTATTCCTCCTTCTCGGCTCTACCTGCCCCATTCACCCTATGGGCTCACTCCGCTCCCCTACCCTGCCCCCAATTCCCACCTGCCCCAACACCTCTACACTTATACCTCTCTTACCACTCCCACACTAACAACAACCTAGTAGGTCAAGCTCCACCCACCTACACATCACTATTTACCCTCCCTCATTAATCCACTTACCCCCTCTCTCCTCTGGTAAACTCTCCTCCTCCCTCTGTAACATTACACTCTATCCTATACTACTACCTTCTTTCATCTATCTTTTCTCCCTCTTATTTTCCCATACATCCCCACCACATACAATAATGAAAGACCTTATAGAGGATGAGATGTTCAATTCTGTGGTGTTCCCCCCTTTACCAATCCCGGAGAATATTTTACAATGTCCGTACAGTTTGGATGATTTTGTTGCATCTTTGCCTGCAGAGCAAAAGTCTTATAAGAATGAAATTGTTTCCAATCTGACTTAGGTTTCAAAGCATGCATTGATATGTGTGCTTGAATGTGCAGATACAGTCTCGAGAAATGCTGCTGCTGCTTCTGTTGTTTTAAGATAGTATGCTTAGTTATGTAATCGGAACTTCTGTGATAACTTAAAAGTGAAAATTTTGAATGCACATTTAAGATCTGAATTGGTGTTTATGACCTCCGTTACACAGATTCTTGAACAGTGGGATGATAAAGACAAATTAATGCATGGGGTGTCTAGGATGTTTCATGTACCCAAGTTTTCCTCAAACAAGGTGTCTTCCTTCAAGGTGCAGAACAAATAAAAATCCCAGCCAGACAAAAGTCAGAGATACAAAAGGAAATGACAGGAAGATAATTCTTTGTAACTAAATCCTCCTCAAATTTCCTTCAACAGGTGTAATTTATTGGGTCTAGCTTATAAAATTATTTTCTGGTAAAAGAAGAGGAATACATTTTTTCTGAAGGGGTTCAAGATTCTTAATTTGGAAAAGAAGATGAAGGGATGGATACAGGGTTTTCCCTTCTGATTTCTAAGACTCAGAGGAGAGCTCAGTTTCTGACTCTCCCTGTAGATATTTGTCTTTCTCTGAGACTGTTTTCAGAATGCCCTAGTGTTTTTCAGTGCAAGAGCACTGAGGTTTCTCAGTCCCTCCGAAAATTCAATGAACTGTTACATAAGGAATTTCCAGAACCTTTACCTATTCCTTTTGTTCTGTTAGCTTTGGAAAATGTTTGTTACTGCCTGCAATTTTCCTGATAGTCAGCCAGACGCCCCTAAAAAAGGCAGATAGGTTGTATAAAGTTCCTCAGTCTTTTAAGTTTTTATACACTCTTACCAAACCTGACCCAGCATCTATAGCTTTAGTTAATCCTACATTTAGTTAATTCAAATCCTACTATTTCTGATACAGATGGGAAGATTATTGATAAGTATGAGGAAAAGAGTATGCTTCTGCAACTTTGATTTTCAGAGTTTTTAATTGTCAGGTTCATATGTTAAGATTTGTTTTGACTAACTGTGAAAATATGAGAAAATGTTTTGTCTGTAGTTTTATTCTTGTGAGGAAATTCTGCCTTAAATAATTTAGTTTATTTTATTGTACAAGTAAATATTCATGGTTTACAGTGAGTATGCATGATTCAGCTGATGGTTTATAGTGTGTATGTATGATTCAGCTGATACTTCTTCACTGGCTTTGGCCATTTGTACTGTGTTGAGAAGGTTTACCTGGCTGCGTTCACAGAACCTCCCAGATGATGATAAAAATGAGTTTTTAAATTCTCCTTTGGAGAGAGAGGTGATTAAAAAGTGTGATGAGAGGGGGTGAGTAGATACAGGGAATCTCTAAAATGTTTCAGTGTTTCAGCCCTTCTCTTCCAAATTTTTTAAGAGATGTTCTAACACCTCATCCACTTTTGGCAAAAAAATAAAACAGTCTCAACAAAAAAGCAGGCAAACAGACATTTTAAAAAGAAATGGCAAGGGGTTCCAAAAACAATTCAGGTATCACACAAAACCAAGAACAGTCCAACAAATCAGAATTACTAAATGATCTTGCTCCCCTTTCCTACTCTTGCAATCCCTTTTCCCTTCCAGAAAGTCTGAATCTCCATTTTTTTCTCTGGCAACAGATAGTTTCAGACAAATGGATTCTGAAGATGATTCATCAAGGTTACAGATGGCAGTAGAAGGAAATTTATCCTTTCCAGGCAGGTAATCCCACATCCATTGACCAGACTCTCTTATTTCCACATGTCCTTCATAACATGCTGTTTCAGGGAGTAATAGAACCAGTTCCTCCTTCCCAGATAGGAAATGTTTTTATAAAAGGATGTTTAGAAGGATGTTTTTAGTGCTTGGAGAACAGTTCTGGATCATTCTTTCCAAAGCCTGTTTCTGATAGTATCCAAGTTCAAAATGCTGTCACTTCACAATCTATTACCTCTTCTTCCTCTTTAAAGTTTTCTGGTAATTCTAGATTTAAATGTGTATTATCACACCCGTATTCATCCAGACTTCAGATGTTTCTTAAGGTTCTATGTGTCTGCATCACAGTATTAGTTCTGTTCCTTCCCTTTGGACTACCCACTGCACCACGTGCATTCACAAAGTGTTTAGCTCCGGTTATACCTCAATGCAGGCTACTGGATATCCACATTTTTCATATTTAGATGGCTTGCTGATCTTGCCAGAGTTTTTTTCCCAAGTGTCAGGATGCTCTAACTTGGGTGATTGATCTCTTATACAAACTAGGATTCCAAGAGAACATTCAAAAGTCTTTTTTTAACTCCTTAGTACAAGATTGTCAGCTAGACACCTCGAGTTAAAAAGCTTTACTTCCTCAGCAAAATATAAATCTGTACATAGATTTATTTTTAAGGTTTTCCTCTCAGACTTTAGTCACTGCAAGGGAATACCTTTGGATTTTGGGTCTCATGACACCTATGATTCTTATGCTATCCCTGACAAAACATAGACAGAATTACTAGTAATCCAGCACCAACATCCTTTATCCTTTTAAATCCCAGTGCTGGGGGTTGTCTAAAGGGAAATTGTTTGGTGGTAATATCCTGAAATCCAGATCCCCCTTCTTCCTCCTTACTCCAAAGCAGTCAGCCCTCCCCCCGATGCTTCAGACTTTGCTAGGGAAGCAGTTTCAGGAGAAATAAAAGTGCAAGGTGTGTGGGACATCAGTGACAGATTCAAGCACGTAAATATAAAAGAGATGCTTATCCTGATCAAGGCACTCACCTCTCTGAATCATCTTTGATTCCTGAGGCCTCTTCCAATTGTTATAGACAATAGCTCCTTCATGTCATGCATCAACCATCAAGAGGGAACCAGGTCATGTTCCCTTTGCAGTCTAGCCATGTTAGCTTGGAATATAGCTTCAAAGTCCAGAATCACTCTGCAGGCATCCTACATCAGAACAAAACTGTGTGGCAGAAAAATTGAGCAAGACAAAGGTAGACCCTCATGAATGTAAACCAGATTGGATGGAGGGAGGAGTCTTCCAAGATTTGATCCATATGTGGGAAGTTCCTCAAATTGACCTATTTCCCTTCTCTCTGAACAATCAACTGGTAAGATTCTGCTCCAGGACTCCATGCAAGAAGGTCCAGAAGACATTATGCCTTTTATTTTCCTTGTACAGGCACATTCATGTATGCTTTTCCACCCTTTCCACTTATATTGAGGGTACTTTTGAAGATTCACAAGGAATCTCCCAAGGCCACTTTGGTGACTTACTTCTGGCCCTGGCAACAGTGGTTCTCCCTTCTTTTGGTAATGGCTATAGGCAATTACTACAAGCTTCCTTACAGAATGGAGCTACTCACACAAGAAGGAGGTTATTTCATACAAGACAACATCAAACAACTTTAATTGACTGCATGGATGATAGGATCTTAATTCCTTTTAGGCACCTGTTTACTGAGGATGTGCAGCAGATACTAATGGAGGCAAGAAAACCTGCTACCAGAAAGTCATGTTAGCAAATGGAAAAGGTTTTAAAGTTGGTGCCAACAGTAAAACCAGTAGCTTTTTAGGGCTGGTATTTCCCTGGTTATGCAATATGCTTGTGTGTTTGGCCTTTCTCACTCCTCCACCAAGGATGACGTTTTGGCTATTTCAGCATGTCTACCCATAGATTCCCCCTCTTTCAATGCATTCTCATGAAAATGTTTATGAAAGGGATTCTGAATAAGAAACCTGCAAGAAAACCACTGGCTTGTCCTTGGTATCTTAATTTTGTATTAGAGAAGCCAACACTTGCTCCATTTGAACAAGCTCATCAGGATGACTTGAGGTTCTTAAAATGGAAAATTGTTTTACTGATTGCTGTGACCTCTGCAAGAAGAGTATCTGAGTTGCAAGCTGTTATGGTAAGTCAACCTTATCTCATTTTCCACAGAGACAGAGTTTCTTTGAGAACTAATCCTTATTCTATGTCTAAAGTGGTATCTGAATGTACTGTAAGCCAAAGTATCTGTCTCCCTTTTTTCTTTCCTGAACCCAAAATGAGGTATGAAGGATACTGCATACCTTGGATGTCTAACAACAACTCATGCATTATCTTGATAGAACAAAATCTTTCAGATCCTTGAATCAGTTGTTTATTTTTTGTGAAGGCAAGAAGGGCCTACTTGTGTCAATATAGACTATTTCCAAGTGGTTATCTCAAGCTATCACCTTTTGTTATTCTAACCACAACAAAACTATTCCAGGCGAGGTCAAGACTCACTCTATCAGGGCCTTAACCTCATCTCTGGCTTTTTGGAAAGAGTTGGATTCTATAAGTATTCTACAAGCTGCAACTTGGACCTTTGTACATACATTTACAAAGTACTATTAAACTTGATTCCTTCTCTAGGTCTTTTTTCTTATTAAACAGGAAACATCTTTATTAAAGTATCACTTATGACATAGGAAATCATACATTTATATAAATGAAAACAAACCATATTGACACCATTTTATTTGCAAACATTATATATCACTTATAATCTAGCCAGTCATTGTCAGTCAGACATTACTTAGCTCATTCAAATCCTGCCTTCTTTTAAACCTCATTCCTCCTCTGCGTGTATTGTTCCCACAATTCCCATTTTTTTATATAATTTGCTTCTACCTTTTATCTTCTTCTTCTTTTGGCTTTTCCCAGTTAGGGGTCGCCACAGCGGATCACCTGTCTGCTCATGATTGGCAGTGGATTTTTACAGTGTCGAGTTGCCAGCCCGGCGCCCAACTTTCCACAGAAGGCACACACTCACACACACAAGCACTCACATACTTTATTACCAATAATTCATTGTTAGTTGAGAAACTTGGTACTAAACCAAGGATCACATACAGAAGAGGTAACAACATTAAGGAATTACTGCAGTCGAACCACCCCAGTCAAGCTCTTCAGAGAATTAAAGGGTGTTTCAGCTGTGGCTCTTGTAATTGGTGTCATGTCCTGCGGACAGGTAATTCATTTAGTATAGGCCACAAAAAATATTGGATAAACAGTAGAATAAATTGTGACACCAAATCTATAGTATATGTTGCTCTCTGTGTATGTTGTCCGGCATTTTATGTCGGAAAAACTGACAGAAAATTCAGAGAGCGCATATACCAACACATATATGCCATCAGGAATAACAAGATTGAAAACGCCCTTGCTAAACATGTAGAGTCCAATCCTGGGCATAACTTTGTGTTTATGGGGATTGATTGTAAACATAGGTCCGTCAGGGGTGGACCTATTTCTCTTTTATTAGAGATTTTAGAACTGGAATGGCAGCTCAAGTTAGATGCCTTTAATATGCCGGGCTTAAACGAGAGCTGCAATATAGCTCCTGTTTTGAAATATAAGTCCTTTTTACGTTAACAATCACAGTAGGACCTAAATCAGATTTTTTCTTACATGTTGATAACAGTTATTTACTTGTATGGTACAAATGTAGAGTTTATTTTTACATTTTATATAAAGTGTTTGATTTATTAGATGTTATTTTATTTTACTTTAGTGTGCCAGTAGTATTTTATATTATTTACACATATATGTACTTTTTTATAGATAAAGAATTATAATACTTATTTCATTTAAGCGTCTTTGCTGCCAAGTACTTGAAGAGTATTATACATACTATATACAAATACTGATTGTGTGTGTTTTAAAGAAATCACTTATTTTAAGGAAGTGAGGTATTATATACTACAGCTGATGTTAATCAGGCTGACTTTAGTATAAATTGTAGTTGGCGCCTTTTTACTGTGTTTTAGCCTCTGAAGAAGCTACATTGTTGTAGTAGCAAAAACGCTATTTATTTTTTGTTATAATAAAGCTGCATTAAGGCTTTGGTGACTTTCCTGACTTCCGAGTACGCCTCCAGGTTTTCTAAAGTCTGTCTACACATTTTTTTGTATACATTTACAAAGTACTATTAAACTTGATTCCTTCTCTAGGTCTTTTTTTTCTTATTAAACAGGAAACATATTTATTAAATTATCACTTATGACATAGGAAATCATACATTTATATAAATGAAAACAAACCATATTGACATAATTTTATTTGCAAACATTATATATCACTTATAATCTAGCCAGTCATTGTCAGTCAGACATTACTTAGCTCATTCAAATCCTGCCTTCTTTTAAACCTCATTCCTCCTCTGCGTGTATTGTTCCCACAATTCCCATTTTTTTATATAATTTGCTTCTACCTTTTATATTCTTCTTCTTTCGGCTTTTCCCAGTTAGGGGTCGCCACAGTGGATCACCTGTCTGCTCATGTTTGGCAGTGGATTTTTACAGTGTCGAGTTGCCAGCCCGGCGCCCAACCTTCCACAGAAGGCACACACACACACACACACACACACACACACACACACAAGCACTCACACCTAGGGCCAGTTTAGAGTGTCCAATCCACCTACTGCATGTCTTTGGGATGTGGGAGGAAACCGGAGCACCCAGAGGAAACCCACGTGACCACAGGGAGGACATGCAGACTCCACACAGAAAGCACCCCAGCCAAGGATCGAACCGGAGAACCTCTTGCTGTGAGGCGACAATGCTAACCACTGCACCACCGTGGCCGCCCTTTGCTCCTACCTTTTATAAAGATCCCAATTCCAATTATTTTATCTCTCTTGCTATATTCACTACTTTTAGTACAGTTGGTTTAGATTTTGATTTCCATTTTCTAGTAATTACTTTTTTATCACTCACCGTAATTAGACTCAGCAAGCCTTACTATATCTAGGCAGTTCTGAGTCTGTATCATCGCTCAAAAAACAATTTCCTTAGTTGCATCAGTTTCCTCACCCAGTATCTCTGACAGAGTAGTCTGCAGGGAATCAAGTCTACCAACTCATTACACTCCCAGAAAATATGTTCCCAATTACCTCTTTCTTCCCCATCACACCTCCAACATTTGCTGTCTATCTCAGATAAAAAGTCTTTGGAGTCTACTTGGGGTATAAAAATAAAAAAAAAATAAAATACGTATGCAAACACTTCCAAGCAAAGATCTGAAATCTTATAGACTTTGTTGCATATTTGGGAGTCATTCATATATTCCCCTCCATTGTTTCTTTGTAAATTGCTTATCTAGTCTCTATTCCCAATCCTCTGATTGATTCCTATAGTTATCATGCAATATTTTGTATGCTGTACTAATTATTCCTTTTTTGACAGCAGCTTCTGTTCTAGATTCTTCTAAAACCTCTACCGGTACTGATCTTTCACTTAGGACCCCCCCCCCCCAGTTTCATTCTCTTTGCCTGTACACTGATATCAATCCTTGATAGGGAAGGCAATGTCTAGCCTGCAGTCTGAATAAATTCTTGGCCTCTTACCATTCTGTTATCTTTCCCTCTCTAATTATTTGCTCCCAATCCCATGGCTCTTTTGTCAGTTTTCTCCAATAAATTCCACCCCCTCTTGTCTATTGTCTGTATGTCTAATTGCAGTCATCCCTATCAGCAGAATCTCCTTTCTCCATGTTGGATTAGTTCTTAGAATACTTTCTACTACTTTATGAATATAATATTCTGAAGGTTATTGTTATTCTCTTTTAGGATCTGCATCCAAAATCCCATTTTCTACTTATTTCTTAAGCTTCCCCCTGTTTCATCAGCACCCCTTTCCACTTTGAGTTATAGCTTTCTGCTTGTGCTATGTATAGGAGTAGTTCTGAAATACCACTTCAAATTGGGTGATCCCAAACCACATTGCTCTATTGGAAGAATCAGCGTATCCCACTTGACTGTTGCCATCTTCCCGTCCCAGATAAAATCCTTAAGGTCTTTATTAATTGCTATCCACAATTTCTCCTCTGGTTCATAAAAACATGCATCACCTGTGTATAAAATTAAAGGGAGTAAAAACATTTTAACTGCTTGTATCTTGCTATCCATGTCCATATCCATATAACAAAGCTAAAATTTTCTCCATTTTTGTATTATCTTTTGTTTAGTGTCTTCCCACATTTCCTTAATGCCACACCAGAATCCTTTTTAATCCATACTCCTAAGTACTTCATTTTGTCATGTCCCCATAAATATGGATATTGCTGAACCAATTTGTATGTGGGTACATAATTTAGTGCTATTGCCTTTGTTTTAGCTTCATTAATTTTGTATCCTGAAAATATCTGAAACTGCCTCAAAATGTTCCAAAACAAAGATATGTCCTTTTCTAGTTTTATCAGGTATAAAATAATATTATCTACAAATACAGCCAACTTTTCTTAACTACCATACCAATTATATCCATGAATTTCTGAGTCCCTTATTTTCTTTGCCAATGATTCTAAACATAATGCAAACAAAAAAAAAACGCAAAGAGGACACCTCTGACTGGTTCCTCTGGTCATACAGAAATTATCAGAGAGGAACCTACCCACTTTAATTTTCTCTTCTGATCCCTCATATATCCTCCTAATCAACCTTATATTTTTATCAGGAAATACAAATGCTTCCATTGCCCTGCTCATAAACTCCCAGCTTACTCTGTCAAATGCTTTCTCTGCATCAAGACCCACCAACAACAGTGGTAGTTTCCTACATTCTGCTTCCTTCTGGATCATCAGTGTTCTGTTAATGTTGTCAAATGTTTGCCTGCCCTCCACAAAAACACATTGATCCATATCTATCAATTTTGGCATCACCTTTGCCATTTGTTTAGCCATTATAGACATAAACACTTTATATTCATAGTTTAGGATTGAAATGGGCCTGTATGAAGCTGGATCTGATGGGTCTTTACCTTTTTAGGTATTACAACCTCCACAGATTTCTTCCAGAATGTTGGTGCTTCTTCTTCTCCTCTTAAAATACTGTTAAACAAAACCTTCCAGATCTTTATTAGTTTTTTCCCTCCTAGCTTCCAAACTTCTACAGGAATACTGTCTATTCCTAGTAATGTTCCTGTGGATTGGTTATATATCACCTGCAATCCTAACTGTTAGTAATTGAGCCTCATCTACCTCTAACCATGGCATATTTAATTCTTCCATAAACATTTCCATTTGTACCTTTTCTTGAGTTCCATATCTCTCTGCTTTATACAGATGTTCATAAAATTTCTGAAATATTTCTAGGACCTCTACAGGATCTCTTGTTGTCTTCCTTGTTATAGGCTGTCTAACCTTGGCAACAACCCTTTCTACTTTCTGTTGCCTGAGCCGTTGTTTTAAAAGGTTTTGTGCTCTGGAGTTATTATCAAAAAACAGTTGCTTAACAACAATCTTTCTAACCTCATACATATTATCAAGGTGGTCCCTTATTTTCTGTTTAGCATTTTGCAGTTACTCCTCTTCTAGTTCTGCTAGATTCCCCCCTATTTTGCAATACTTTAACATTTGCCAGTCCCTCTAAATAATTCTTGTTACTTCTTAACCATATCTCTCTTTCTTTTATTTCCACCCTATTTTTAAACTCCACTTTAATTTTAATTTTATCCCACTACCTAGCTACATTTTCAGAGCCGATTTCTATCTTCTCTAATAACTCCCAAATAACTTCCACTACCCATTCCTTAAATTCCTGTCTTTTCAACACATAGGTGGGAAAATGCCATTGTCTCATTTTAATTTCATTACCCTGCATTTTTGTTTTAGTTATTATTGGTATGTGATCTGAAATAGTTATTGGATGCATATCAAAACTTTCAATTAAATGAACATGTTCTTGTGAAATGTAAGTTCTATTTAGCTTAGCCCAGTTTTGTATCTTGGGGAATAATATGTAAATTCACTCTAAATGTCTACTACTGAACTCACATCTTCCTTGCCAAATATTTTCATAAATTTCTTCAACAATCTACCCTCCTTTTTATATTTTCCCTTCTGCCCCCCAACACATCTTCACTGGTGCAAATTAAATTCCAGTCCCCACTTATAATAAATATTTCCTGCTGAAAGCTGATTATTTCTATCACAATTTTCTTACGCTCCATTATAGCAGTTATAGGTGGAATATAAACACGTCAGCATAATCTTCTTCCCTTGCCATTAGCCCCTTAGTACTAAAAATCTGCCATTATTATCTTTTTTATCCTCTTCTATCAGTATTGGAGCTCCTCTAGCAATTAATATAAGTACTCCTCTTTTGCTTTCTCTCAGGTATTCTGTTGAGTAAACATCCCGAAAACCCTTCTTTATCAAATTCACATGTTCACTTCTCTCCAAATATGTATCCTGTAGCTAGCTATTTGCACTCTACATTTGTTAATACAGTTCACTATTCTTTCTTTCTTGTATATGTATGTGAGGCCATTTACATTTAAAGATAATATAGAAAGCATCATTATGTTAAAAAGTTATTATTCCTACCTTTTATATGTAACAGCTTTTTTGTTAAGTATTTAGTGCTAGCTTCTGTGTTACATGCATACAGAAATGTTTGGTGCATTGATCTTTTATACAGTTGTTTCTTGTCATATCCATTTGAACCAATGTCACATCTTATAAAACATTTTGTTTTATTGAAAGGCCTCAAACAAAAGAACAAATACACCCTGTATACACCCCTAAAACCTATTAACTTAATACTAACACACACAATTATGTACATCTTCAAATATTGAAGTTTTACCCTCCTAATAAGGACAATTGTCCCAAACTGACAGCCACACTCAAACATGGGTTAAACTAAAAGGAAGGTTATCCATACTAAGATGCATGGAGAAGGCTGTGCTTCTACTAAGTGTTGTCTGGTTTTGTCTTATCTTTATTACTGTCCCAGATTAGGAAAACGCTTGAATGCTTTCAGAAAACATTATCTCCTAGCCATTGAAGAAAGAAGTATTCTGTTTTTATTGTTCTTTATCAGATTGTCTCCAATGATACACGAGGGCCAGATACAGAGTTGCTTCTGCAACCATTTATTTGCTAGAAGAAAGCTTTATTATATTCATTGTTCTTTCTTATGTATCTGCTTTCTCTTGCAACTTCTTACTAGATCAAGCCAAGGGTCTTAATCCAGTCATTCCCCTATGCAAGAATGATGAGTAAAAAGGTCACAAAGAAAAAAATCAGTAAAAACTAAAAGAAAATTCTAGTCAAGCTAGAATTTCCACTGTGTGATCCCTCAAACCTCTTGTATTAGAGGCACATGGAATATATGCAAATGACCCTTAAGACCATTAGGTGTTTCAGCTATATGACAATTCTGAATGCCAGTGACTTTTTTCTTTTTAAGTTATTTAATGGATAAATTCAGGCCAATAAAGGCAAAACCCACTAGCTGTGGACATGCATGTTTCAGCCTTCTTAAAGCCTTATCAGCCCAGCACAAATGGACTATTTAAGCATTAGAAACACAGGGCTGTTGTACTCAGCTGATGTCCATTAACATTAGGGTGTCTGCAAAATATCCCAACTAACAAACTAAAACAATGAGTAAAAAGGTCACACAGAAAAACTAATCAGTAAAAACTAAAAGAAAATTCTAGTCAAGCTAGAATTTCCACTGTGTGATCCCCTCAAACCTCTTGTATTAGAGGCGCATGGGATATATGCAAATGACCCTTTAGAACATCAGGTGTTTCAGTGAAAATTCTAGCTTGACTAGAATTTTCTTTTAGTTTTTACTGATTGTTTTTTCTGTGTGACTTTTTTACTCATTGTTTTAGTTTGTTAGTTGAGATATTTTGCAGAAAACCTAATGGTAATGGACATCAGCTGGGTATAACAGCCCTGTGTTTCTAATGCTTAGAAACAGTCTGCTTGTGCTGTGCTGATGAGACCATAACAAGGCCGAAACATGCATGTTCACAGCTAGCGGGGTTTGGCTTTATTGGCTTGAATTTATCCATTAAATGACTTAAAAAGAAAAAAGTCATGGGCATTCAGAATTGCCATATAGCTGAAACATCTGATGTTCTTAATGGTAATTTGCATATATCCTATGCAAGAACGAGAAAAAGCACATACGTTTTTATTGTATTGTGTTCTTTGACCAGACATTTCTTTTTTATGTTGTAGTGCTTGCATGTCTTAAAACTGAACAAGGAAAAAGAGAGAAGGGGGGGCAGGAGCACCTGCTTACCTTAATATTCCCATTACACTTGAAAATAACTGAGAAAACTTTACTTTATAGCATGCAGATTATATCATACATTATAAAAATACTACTGTTAAGAACAAAATTTTGTTTTATTTACAGTTAATTATCTCCCTCCTCTTGCCCTCTCCTATATGTTCTTCCAAACATTAATGACATGAAGTTGGGCATATGCTTTACAGTCCCCTACACTTTTAATAAAGTCAAAAAATTCCAATATTTCCAGGTTTTCTTGTTCTGTCAAGTTTCCCAAATAAAAATAATGCTTTGTAATCCCACATTTATTTGATCATTTTTGAGTTTCTGGTTTTTACTACTGTTTGTCTCCATCTCCCAAACCCAGGTTCTGCTTCATTTCCAACATACTCTTGGTTCTTCTAGTCAACTCCTGTGTTTTTTTTTTGTCTCTCAAGCTTTTTCTGTGGAAGTACTGGAAAATATTTCACTGGCAGTCAGTCACCTTCTTTAGGTCTTGATCAGGCTTTGCAGTGACCATTCTCTAATGTCTCCTGGGCTCTTCCCTATCCACCTCCTAAATATTTTAAGCTAGGGTAATCTACCCATATAGCTAAGGCTACTGAAGCAGTGATTAGTATGATGAAAATAGTACAGCTGTGTAAGTAAACTTGACATTATAGTAGGTGTTTAAATGATCACTGCTGCAGTAGTCACTCCCCCCCCTACATCCCTATTTCTTTTTTTGATTTTGCCAGTGTGTGTGTGTGTGTGTGTGTGTGTGTGTGTGTGTGTGTGTGTGTGTGTGTGTGTGTGTGTGTGTGCATACATATATATACCGTGACCCACAAAGATACTGTATGACTGTAATATAGTGCAGGGCAAAACAAAATATGAGCACTTCAGTTAGCAGGAGTACAAAGCAATATGTTCTTGCTGCTCACTGAACTGTCTGGCAACAATCTTCTTGTACAGAAATTATGCCTTGTGAGGAGCAGGTGCTGAAACCATCTTAAAGATGGAAAAGAAACATTGTTTTGAATGTTTCATTGCATGTCCTTATAGGTGTGTAGATAGGTTCATAGATTAGTACTAAGCTAACTGCTCTTGCAAGTCATTTTAAGCCTAGCCAATTATCCCTTGTGAGACTCAAACCCTGCGCTTTGTGTTTGTAAGGCAAACACCTTAACCATTAGGCCACCCTCCCTTATGTTATGCTTTACTCTAAATCAAAGATACTTCAAGTCATAAGTTAAAATTTGTGGAATATATATTTTATATCTCGTCACTTAATATGTATTAATAATCCTGTATGACTGAACTTTTTTTTTAATCATTCAAACTTTATTTCAAATCAGTCTCAACAAGATAAGATAAGAACAAGCAGTAAAACTAAGTCAAAAAGTGTCATGCAAACAAGAAAAGAAGAATTTACATTTTCATTCATTATATTTAAATGTCCCCTTTAAGAAACAATGAAGGGTCATTTCATCCTGCTGTACCAGGGTCAGGCTCTACCATTTTAATGTTAGTCTAGTTGCTATTTAAGTAGAATCCAAGGGACCCATTTATGTAAGGCATGCTGCCTTGCACACACATCTATGCTAGAGATTCTTCTTCTTGTATTTCCCACATTGTTTCTTACTGACTCAGTGTTGCGAGGAGTCCCTGCCCTTTCATCTTCTAGTGATAACTTTCTTGCTTGCTAATAAAAGGGTGTGCAGCAGTCTTCCCCCTTTGTCTGTTTAATCTAAATAAAGCATCTTACTTTATCAAAACAGAGAAGGTATAAGAAAAAATACAGCAGGCCACAAGTCTGGATGACTGTGAGTAACTGACTTTTTTTTTTAAAGAAAAAGAAGCATATATGTTTTAAATTACTTCACTTGCTAATGTGTTTAAAAACACTGCATTGTAATGTTACTCTGAGAAGTCTTAACTTTTTAAATTAAGTATGCTGGATTTTTCTGTTATATTTATACCTGGGTGAGGAAACGATGTGAGTGCACTGTTAAATATAGTAAGGTCATAGCGTGCTTTGGGCATTTGTCATCTTGATGTGCTTACTTGTTATAGTTTTTCTTGGTAGGTCACATCATCTAACATTGATAAAATATTATTGCAGATATAAAAGATATGTCTGCAAAGAGAGGCCTTAGTTAAGAGAAAGGGAATAACAGGAGAATGCTATATGCATACAGCAGTGTCCAGTGCTTTCTTCTCTGACCTGCTTAATCTGTTGGAGGAATTTGCAGGTGCTAGGATTAACACCTGTAATCGTCACAAAATAAGTGTCTGGTGTACCATGTGATAGGATGCACTCATCAGGCTATTTGTTGAATTGCAAAGCAGAAGATATCATGGTTGCAACTGACCATAAAAAAATGCAGACTATTTTATCCAAAGAAAAGGATCACATGGTGTGCATATACATAGGGCAGAATTTCCATCAAAACCAAATATTTTATTTTATTTATTTCAGTCTTTGTTACTTTGGAGTTAGAATGGTTAAGGGTGTCCTGACTGGCTTTCTGCCCTACTAAGATGTCAACAACATTGATTCCCTCATGTTTTCCTTTATATGCTATTTCCTTTATATTAGTCCATTGCTAACATATTTATGTCTGAAATTCATACTGTTTTGGAATGATACATTTGATATTAATGGCTTGAATGTGTGTGACATCTAAACCAGAGTCATTCAAGTTCCTTGCTTGTGTGCTGCTCATTTTCAGTGTTTTATAATTCAGTAAAATTAACTATCAATCTTTTGTGTTTGCTGGCTTGTGCTTCAGTAGTAGTATGTAACCATGAATAGAATGCATTTCCAAATATTTAAATATTAGTCTCAGGACCTTTGGGCACAAGGTTTACAAGTGACTTTTATATTTACTAGTACTTCAGATGTTTTTGTACCTATTCAGGTAGTACTCTTTAAGATAGAGTCAGTGTGTAATCACACAGGTTTCTTTTGTAAAATCAGCTTGCTGTGAATTTTAATATTGTTTCCTGTTTCACATTTCTTGGATCAAGGTCATAGCTAAAAATGGATCCCTTGTGACTTAGTCCATTTACCTGAGACAGAACTGAAATTTAAAATAAAACACTTGTATTACTGCTCTCTTAGCATTCATTTTGCTCTCTTAGCATTCCTTTCAAAGACAGTATATCTTTCAGAGGCATGTACAAAATTAACTGTTTGCCAATATATTAAAATTATGTTGTGTTTTCCATTAACTACAAGTCAGACAAACAAATTGAAGTTTTGCAGTATTTTAACAGTAATTTAAAATGTTATGTCCAAGTGTATAACTACCTTGATTGAGTTCACGATGGTTAAGGAAATAGTAATCCAGCTATGGATCTACTTCTGTTTAGTGAAATCCCACTTAGTCGAACGACAAAATGGAGAGATGATGTTGCCAAAAATTTACTTTAATGAACACTTAGATCACCATAATTTAACCCTGGGAAACTAACCACATGACTACCAACACTTTAAAAAGAATCAGAAGCAGATCAAACCCACTGCACCCCCCACACCCCCCTAACTAAATATACCAACTCAGATATCACACTATAGTGGAGAAAAGAGCAAAGTTCACCATGGTGGCTAAGTGGGTAGTTTCCTAGAATTAAATTACAGTGATCTGGGTGTACATTAAACTAAATTTTCAGCAACGTCATTGCGTCATTTTGTAGTTCGATTTTAGTGAGAATTCAAGAAATAGAATTTGGGAAATAGAAGTAGACCCATATAGACCTATATATAGATATATATATATATATGTGTGTGTGTGTGTGTGTGTGTGTGTGTCCATATATACATACAGAGAGAAAGAGAGAGTAATTCAGCTTTTATTAGGAAAATCTCTCTACGTAATGCTCACTTATTATAGCATTCAGTGTCAGACATATAAAATGGTCATTGCATTGAAGTAATGTTGCTGAGGGTAGATAGTGAAAAATAGCAGAAAATAGATATGTTCAACATCTGTTTGATATTTGCCAGATCCATATTGTGCAAATATCACAACATGTTAGAGTTAGATGCATATGAAAGAAGTGAAGCAGAATGAATGAAGGATTGTGTGAATTCATTCATGAATCCATTGCTGCGGCAAGTGAGGTATGAAATGCCACAGCACTGGTGACTTGCTTAGGATAGCTGTACATCTTGTTGAAACTGTTGGCGAAATGTGTTAAGTATAATGAAATGTGGATGTAAAACAACATTTTTCTTTTGCAATTGCATTTATCTTAGTTTATCACATTTTACCTGTTGAACTACTTTCAATGGTATAGTTACTTTATTCAGCACAATAGAAGTACCTTGTGGCATATCTGATGAAGGGTAACAATTCCTTTCAGCCATTGAAGCACTATCTTGTTCCACTGATTTAAGGGGATAGAATATCTAAACAGGATAACTGAGCTTTGGGGTAAATAAATTCTGAATTAGACATGTCATTTAAAACCATCTAGAATTATATATGTTTAGCAGTGATGCATCAGCTGTTCTGGAAAAAATAGATTATGTGTCTGTTTATATACATATGTGTGTGTATGTGTATGTATGTATGTATACATATAAATGTATGTATATATGTATACAGCTGCAGTTAGTTTGGTCAAACTTCATTTGTTTAACCAAGTGAACTGTGCTCTTATTTTATTGAAGGTGCAATTGACTTTTTGTGGGCATTGCTGAAGTTTAATTTAGCACAAAGAGGTAAGTAGGTTAGTATTAGGGGTGGAAATGTGTGTTCATGTGTGAGTGTTTGGTGGTTAGGATCAGAGTGAGGGCTAGGAAAGGGGATAGTTTTAATGTTGTCCATGTGTGATTGTGTGTCACAAGTGTGTATGAATGTGTTTTGTAGTGGCTAATGGGTCATATTAGGTGTGTGTGTGTGTGTGTGTGTGTGTGTGTGTGTGTGTGTGTGTGTGTGTGTGTGTGTGTGTGTGTGAATGCTTGCTCTTTAGGGTTAGAATAAGGGCTAGGTAAGGCAAT
Organism: Protopterus annectens; assembly: GCF_019279795.1. Taxonomy (NCBI): domain Eukaryota; kingdom Metazoa; phylum Chordata; order Ceratodontiformes; family Protopteridae; genus Protopterus; species Protopterus annectens. The sequence goes on along the minus strand of NC_056733.1, from coordinate 745,095,987 downwards.
AGTTTTAGTGTTGTACTTGCGTTATTATGTATAAAAATTGTGTCTGAGTGTCTTGTGTAGTGATAATGTTAGATAACGGGCTTTTCTAAGGTGATGTGTAGGGATGGAATTAAGGGCAGAGGCAAGGTTAGGATTAGCACACACGAGTAAGGTGGTGCAGGGGAGTATTGTGAAGGGAGACAGTGTGAGATGCAGCCATGAAAGGGAGAACAAGAAAGAGGAATGCAGGAAAGAAGGAGAAGCAAACAGTTGTGACAAGTGGTAAAGAGGAGGAACCAACACGGGAGGATGAGAAAAGGAGGGGCACTCAGCCACATGAGAGATGCATGGGGCAAAATAAAAATGGAGAAGTGTTTTAGGAAGAACATAGAAGGAATGGGGAAGAGTTTCCATGTGCCACAGGGAGGGACTCAGTCAGCACAGACAGTGAGAAGGACTATGAATACTAGAAATGTTGCAGACAGGAGGATTAGTGGCATGGGGCCGGAAACTTAAGAAAGAAGAACCTGTGTGGGAAAAGAGAAGAGGGTTTTGGTGATTGGAGACTTAGGAGTCTAAACAAGTGAGAAAGGAGAGAGAGAGAGAGAGAGAGAGAGACCAGACTGGAGAAAAAATGGGCTTACAGCTTACAATGAGTATAAATTTGGATGCAATGTATGTTGTTGAGTATATAGGTAGTAGTGATCCGTCAGGGAATCAGAGTGGAGGTGGCAGTGAGATGCCTGCAGAGGGAGACTGAGGTAGCTTTCTTGGAAGCTAAAGAGTGGAGGTGGCAGTGAGATACCTGCAGAGGGAGACTGAGGTAGCTTTCTTGGAAGCTGTAACAGCAGCCAGCACAATGATGAAAGAAGAGTTAGGGAGTATAATGACTCTCTAAAGCAGTGAAAGAGGGAAGAAGTCTTAGGACTGATGGGAGGATGGCGACTTGGCAGAGAATCAAGTTCTATGCAAGGAACAGACTCCAGCTCAGTGCTAATACCTGTGAACTAAAATGGAAAGGAAGCTGGTGGGTGACAAAAGCTGAAAGGCATGGGAGGGCTTAAGCAGTAGCTAGAAGGTAAAAATACATGCATATCATAGGTTCATAGGTTAGTACTAGGCTTCTGCCCTTGCAGGTCATTTTAAACCTTGCCAGTTATCCCATTTGGTGCTTAAAATGAACTTATTCTGGTGGAGTTTAGATTCACAGAGAGGCAAGACTTGGACCATGACTTGGTAGTTTTACTTTGCAGTGCAAAGGAGAAACGATAGGAAGATGAAGGAGCTGCAAGCCATGATGCAGAAAGGGAGGGTGGGCATTGCTGGCAGCACAGAAACATGGGCCAGTGATAAGAGGGTTTTGTTCAGGAATGATGGAGAAAGGAAAGATGGGGGTAGAATAGCAGCCTGCATAAAAGAGAGCATCAGATTTAAAGCCATAGAGGACGAAGAACACTAAGGTAGGGAAAGGACATAGGAACTGCCTTGCTCAAAAGCTAGGTTAAGTACCCTGGCAGTCAAGGTGAGGGAAGAGATGGTAGATTGATACAGTACATCATTCCTTATACACACAGGAGAAGAGGATGAGAGACTGGAGATGAGAATAAAAGAGTGAGGTAGGAGAAACAGAGTAATAATCATAGGATTCTGAATTTACTACTAACAGGCTGGTGGATTCAGTGCTTAAGAATGGAGAGCGAGTGGGAATACGTCAAGGTCTTGGCTGTAATGAGGGTTCAGCCAGCTAGTGCAGGTCTTTACTGTACAGGACAGAATTCTGGATATCATCCTAGCCAATGCAGATTGACACCAGTGTTAATGTTACTGTGTGTTTTGAAGTAGAAGGACAGAAAAGAATAAAAAGATGAAAACAGTGGTGTGGGAGTGAATCATGTTGTGCTAAGGGAGATGGTCAAGGATGAGTTAAGGTTAAGGATGTGAGGAAGAGGAAAAAGACAAAAGCAAATTTGACTGCATAGGAATGTTTGGCTATCAAGTGGGACAAAATATTTGCCCTGCCAAAGGTGAAAGGAGGAGATAAGAAAGTTGAGGAGGGACTGTGAAAAGGTAATAACGATGGTAAGGGCAGCCAAAGGCATTTCACAGATGTGATTAAGAACAGGAAATAATATTTTTTAGGTACGCAGTGGGAAAGAAAAATTGGGGTACAGAACTGGCTAGGCTGAGAAAAGATGGGAGGGAGATCACATAAGACTGAGAAGAAGCAGAGGTGCTGAATGTATTCCTTGCTTCATGCTTCTCAAAAGAAAACAGGTGGGGGCATAATGCTTGGAGGGAGGCAGGACAGAATGGGGAGAACAGTGGACAGACACCAAGATATAGTGGCAGGATGTTCATAGGGAACTGGCTATCCTAAGAAGGTTAGAACACAAGGGCCAGATGGGCTGTTTCCAAGAGTTCTCAGAAGTCTGGTCAGTATGTTATGAATCTTTAACCAATCAGGGGTTAGTGCAGAAGTGCCAGGGGACTGATATACAGCAAGACAGTGCCTTTGTAAGACAAGTGGAAACAGAAAAAGAAATCTGGGTAACTGAGAATGGCAACCTTAGAAACAGTGGCAGGGAAAGTCATGGAGAAAATCATGAGGGGAAGGCTGGTAGCATTTTTAGAGGACATCAAACAACATGAGCTTATGATCAGAAGGAACTGTCAAAACAGACCTAATCCAGTTTTATGTCTTCTCAACAAGTGAACTTAACAGGGGAGTATGAGTAGATATAAACTACCTGGACTTTAACAAAGTTTTTTATTCAGACCATAGAGCAAGTTGATGGGAAAACAGGAGATATCATTGGTAGTACCAACACAAAGGAAGTAGAAATCCAGATGAGTGAGTGGGTGGACATAGAAGATTGTGGTAAAAGTTCAGCGTCAGGAAAGTGACTAGTGGAATACTATATGGGGCTGTACAGGACCTAGTACATATCACTGTATTTTCTCAGAGATATCTGTGGAGTGGAAGATGGCTGATTTTGCAAAGACAGTTGCAGCAATGGAAAATGGGGGAAGAGCCTTGGGAAGAATTTGGAAAAGTAGAATAAGTGAGCAAAATGTCAGCAGTTGAGATTCGGTATAACAAATACAAAGAAAACTTAGGCTATAATGACCCTTGTGGGAAGCAGTAGCTGGGATAGTAGAACTAATTCAGCAGAACAGAAGGTTCCGGGGGTGTTGATCACACCTGGAATGGACCACCATATATAGAGTGAGAGGGCAGTGGTAACAGCAAACAAATTGTTGAAGTGTTTCCCCTGGGGGGGGGGGGGGGGTAGATTCAAGAATCAAAGAAATCATTTTACTATTCTTAATTTTAAAGACTTGAGAGAGCATGTGCTGAAATTACTCAAGTTGGTGTTTTGAATTAATTTCTCATCTAAACAGAAGGAAATCCCTTGTTTTCAGTTGTGCTTATGATTTCCTATTGATTTCTACACCTTAAGCACTATTTTATTCAATTTTACTGTTTGGATAAAGTAGCTGTTCTGTCTTTATATAGTCACCTGGCTGTTACTGCATTGCCAAGTGTTTCTTGGTATTTGCTTTGGTGTTATCCTCTGCTTTCAGTAAATGTTATTGTTTTGTAAATTTCTAGCTAGTTTTGTTCAAAGTATTAGCTATCTAAGAGCCAGTTGTGACTATTTTGAGGGAAGGAATTCATTGCTACTGTATCTGGGAAGTAGGCATTATTGACTGAAGCTCTTGCCGTTTTTTGATTGATTGTTTTGCTTTACTATGCTTATGTGCTGAAATTATTTGAGTAGGTATATTGTCTGAGGCCTTAGCTATTTTTCTATTGGTTCTTTTGTTTTCTCTGCTTGGATAAATTGCACTGGGCACAATTCCATAAAGTGTCACACAAACTTGTACTAGGTAGATGTAGGCAGTTGCAGATTCAAATTCTCTATAAACAACCCTAGTCAGTCTCACACTCAGTGAAAGACTGACATTGTATTCACTCCAATTCAAGTACACCAAAACAGAGTTCTAACAAAAGTGTACTAGTGATTATTGACAGTATTGTCAGACACACACTGATTCAACTCTTCACCCTGTTTATAGAAGTAGATTCCAGTCTATTACTAATTATAGATATTAAGGAACCATTTCTTCTTCTTTCAGCTTTTTCCCGGTTGGGGGTCGCCACAGCAGATCACCTGTCTGCTCATGATTGGCAGTGGAGTTTTATGGTGTCGAGTTGCCAGCCCGGCACCCAACCTTCCACAGAAGGCACACACATACACACACTCACACCTAGGGCCAATTTAGAGTGTCCAATCCACCTATAGCATGTCTTTGGGATGTGGGAGGAAACCGGAGCACCCGGAGGAAACCCACGCAACCTCAGGGAGGACATGCAGACTCCGCACAGGAAAGGAACCCCAGCCAAGAATCAAACCAGAGAACCTCTTGCTGTGAGGCAGCAATGCTAACCGCTGCACCACTGTAAGGAACCATTTATTTATCTTTATTATTTTCTATTCCCCTTCTATACTACATTGCAACTATGAAGAGTATATAAATAAAGTCTTAAAGCCACATTACTGTATATTTTAGAAACGATACTGTTATTACAAGCCATAAACTTAGAACATTATTATTATTATTATTATTATTATTATTATTGTATTTTACTGGAACTGCTTATTATTATTTTATTGGAACTACTATACAATATCTATATTGCAATAAACAAAACATTCAAGTATTTCACTGTACTCTTGGTCTAAAATGGAAGGTCAACCAGCTTGTCCCCATTCATTTACCAACCACATGGTGTACAGATTGCCTGATGCTCATAGATGAGTTATTTCTTAGCTTGTTACCATGTGTATGTGAGAGATGCAAATACTTAAACAAAATGGAGACCTCCCTGTCACAACAAGCAGATGCAGCCTGTGAGCAATATACAGCACCACAACACTCCAAATAAATGCACAGCAAACTGTTATACACCGATGCTCATACCTAAGCCTTTGAGACCCATTAAGACTATAGCTTAGTGTAAATCAAGCATAACAACACCTATTAGTATGGCCAGGGTGTAAACCCCTCCAGTTTCAGTGTACCAAAACACCCTTCTATCAGAAGTATACTACTGATTATTGACAACATTGCCAGACACACACACACACACACACACACACACACACACACACACACACACACACACACACACTGACTCAACTCTCACAAGGCTGGCCAAAGACAGGGTGACAGTGAGCTGTTTTTCAGGAGCAAAGATCCCTGACACCTCAAGGGCTCTAAAGACCCTTATGACAAACAAATATGATTATGACATGGTGGTAGACCATGTGATGGCAAACAACCCAGTACACAGTGCTCTCCATGTATGTCACAAATGCAGAAAAGACCTTGGTATTATGCTATTGTGCTCCCTTCTTTCCTAGTGATGGCAAAGCACAAAAAATATGATTGGTGTCAGCAACTGGCTACACAGCTGGTGTTGTTCTAGGAAATCCAGTATGTGTCAGCATGGGAAGAGATGCAAGATGGTCATACTTGATGTACCAAGGATGGCTTACACCACTCTTTTCTTTTGCATATGGGCTAAAGCCATTGCTGTCCCCATAGTGACTTTTTTAGCCAGAGTAAAGTTACTTGATCTTCCAGCTTACAAAAAAAATAAATCAAGCACCAGACTACATCAGAGTGCCTCTACTCAAAACTAGGAGTCTAAGTAGCAAATTTTATTACCATAACACCCTACTGCATTTGAAGCGCATTCAAGTGTGTACTATTACATCTTTGTTTAAATGCAAAGAAAAGTACTCCTTCTGGATCAAAGTTTTGCATATACCATGTCTTTAGACTGGATGAAAACTACAGTGAATTATTCATATTTCTTAAAGACCACATTACCGTAATATTTCTAGAGACCCAAAAATAGAACTGATTCAGATCACACTAAATAAGTCCATCCTGCAGATCATAGCATGTTACTGTACCTCCTCTATGCTTCCAGAAAACTGAGTTAGACTCCTAAATATACTGAATGAACTTCCAGTTAATAAAAATTCCATCATCACTGTATACATTAACTACTTGATGATAAACTGGGATCCTTATACCTCAGCTGTAGAATATGCCCAAAATTCCTTGATTTCTTAAACAAGAACTCTCAAGAACAAATTGTCAAAGAACCCACTAGATGACAAAATATTCTAGACCTGGTCCTTACAAATGTGGTATCTGTATGTAGTATCCCCTTGATATTCACTTTCCCAGTTAAATCCGATCACTAGCTGGTAACCTTCTCCTTCAAAATCCCCAAACTATCAGATGCAAATATCACTTCATTCAAGGAGTTTGGATGTACTAACCTTCTACAGTTTTTTGCTGGTCTCAAAATTCAAGTATATCTGTATTACCCAGAATGTTGACATAGAAACAGTTATACAAACAAATTCATATATGAATTATCCTGGCAGTCCCTACCAAATTCATACAAAATGGGAAGTTCATGAGCAAACCAGCCTGATCAATATGCATAAATTAAAAGAATAATATATAATTAAAAAAACTTCTTAAAACATACAATAACTCAAGAGACATTCAAGTCAAGGTTAACACTAAGAAGTTTTCAAAAAGAACTTCAAAGCACCATCAGGAAATCAAAGGCATTCCATGAACTTAGATTACCCTTCAAAGCTGCTAAGGCAACTGCAAATCCTTCTTTAGTTACCTGATGAAACTAAAAACAACACCCAGCATTGCTCAGAACGTATTCAAAATGGCACTACCTACAAAGTTCCAGTGGATATTGCTAATGTACTAACAAATAAATTCAGTGCAAATTTCACCCCCAAGACAACAAGCCCACATATCCCAGAGAATCCCACCCCCCCATTATAACTGAAGAATACTTACAAAAGGTATTTTCCAATAAAAAAACAAATACATCATCCAGTGCAAAGCATGCACAATTTGACTCACTTCCACAGCAGCTTAGCCTGAACATAGCTACTGGCTTTGTACCCAAGGTGTGGCGCACTGCTGTTGTGATGCCAGTTCACAAGGGTGGCTCCACCATAGACCTTGGAAGTTACAGTCCCATTAACCTGAAGAGTCTCATTTGCATTCCATGGAACTTGTCATAACTAACCTAATTAACTATGATAAAAATCTTATCACTTGACCTCCAGCAGTTTGGCTTTGTTAAGGGTAGATCCTGTCTAATGAATGTTTTAAGATTCTTTGAGAGGAAAATACAAACTGGGACAGTGGTCCACATAACATACCTTGACCTGGCTAAAGCATCTGAGACCTTATCACATAATAACATAACTAACAAGCTAAATAAACACAAAATGAAATGACACAGTGTGTGTCTCAGGTATATCCTCGGAGAGAATAATGGTGACTAGTGGAGAGTGAAGCTCCTTAAGGGATCTGTGTTGGGATGTCTACTATTTAATACCTACTTCACCAGTTTCCAAATTGCAAATAGGTATCTCTGGCTAACAGAGCTTGTGGATGACTGTAAACTGGGTGCCACCCTCAAGTCCTCCTCTGACATGCAAAGATCCAACTTGAACTTACATGTGTCAGTAACTGATACACAAAAGACAGTCTGAAACTGAACACTAAAAAATGCAATGTTGTCATATTTCGTAAACAATCTTTCTATACATGTTATATTATAGACAATATCTCACTTCAAAAGGAAAGTGTTGTGAAAGACCTTGGAGCATGGGTAGATAATTTCCTCTCCTTTGACCATTATGTTGCAGCAGTGGTTCGGAAATCCTTCTACCTGGTTTCGCTGCTTGAAAATGGTATTTCATTTGGATCCAAAGAAGTCTTTACCCCTCTGTATTCTGTGCTGATTAAACCTATCATGGAATATAATGCTCCATTCAAGATATATCTTAGTAGACATCAAATAACTGGAATGATTATAGCCCTAACTAAAAAGATATGTCACAAGATGGGTTGCCAACTGGCTCACGGACAGAACCCACACTGTGAAAGTAGCGGATTCCAAATCCGACTTCAGATCAGTGACAAGTGGAGTACCACAGGGTTTAGTCCTGGGTCCTCTCCTGTTTGGTATCTACTTCTCTGAATTCAGGCTAACACAGAAGGTCTTTGGCTAACAAAGTTTGCAGATGACTGCAAACTAGGAGCCATAATCGAAACTCCTAACGATGTGGACAAACTACAAAAGGGCCGTCTCACTGAGACAGATACTGGTGTCAAAGCCATGGCCTGAAGCTCAATGCCAAAAAGTGTATTGTCATCCCCTTTGGTAAAAACTCTGTACCCATGGACTACCACATAGCTGGTAGTCTACTTAATGCCAAAAATGTGATAAGAGACCTTGGGACACAGGTGGACAGTAGTCTCTCCTTTGATAATCACATCGCCATAGTGGTCAGGAAATCCTTCTACATGGCTCATCTCATCACAAAAGGATTCTCATCCAGAAAAAAAGAGGTCATTGTTCCCCTCTACTCATCACTCATTAGACCCATTATAGAGTACAACACCCCTTTTGGTATGTACCTCACAAGACATCTACAACAACTGGAAAGACCACAGAAATACCTCACAAAGAGGATTACTGGCCTCAAACAGATGCCCTATGTAGACCGTCTCAAAAAAACTACAGCTTTACTCCATCACGTATCGCCTACTCAGGGGCGATCTCTGCCTAACATACAAAGCTATGTCAAACCCAGAGCTGTTGGACATGCTCCACTTAAAGAAATCCCAATCCCTCCGAGCTACACGCTCTAGGGACCTAAACTTTGTCACCACAATAAACAGAACATGCTGGAGGGATAGATTCCTGTCCCAGAGACTTCCCATACTCTGGAACAGACTACCTATCTATGTCATACAGAGCTCCTCATTAGCCATCTTCAAGAAAAATCTTGATGATTGGATGGGAAATGGGAAATTCACCCCATGGATCACTTCTGTGGCTCTGCTCGACAGGGGTACAGGAAAATAATTTTCTTGGGTGGCGAAAGCCAGGGTACATTTTTTGGCTAGGCTTATATAGGCCCTAGGGCCAATAGCCTAGTACCTACCTATGAACCTATGAACCTATAATGGGCTTAAAAGAGCTGAATGAACTGTTATGACAAACTGGAAGCCATGTCACTGTTGTCAGTGCCCTATAGACTCCTTGGGGGAGGGGGTGCTCTGCCCTTTGACTTTCAGGTCAAAGGGGATCCAGTAATCCAAGATCTCTTATATCTTCACAAATCAAACAGTCCCACAAACACTAGAACCAAGGATATGAACCTAATTCAGCAAATAAACAAATCATGGTGGACATTTAATTTGCAATGCAATGCCTACCGTTCTCTGGAACAAGCCTCTACTCTAAATTAAGCAGTGTGACACACTTTCTTCCATCAAAAGGAGTTAGAGAGTGGATGGATATTCATAAATTCATCCCGTCATGGCTGGCCTGTCACTTCTTCAAAAAGGAGGTAAGGTCTAAGGATGTGTACTGACAAAGCATAAATGGTCACTGGCCCAGTTGCCTTGTACTTCTGTGATTCCGTAATACAGGACACCTTGTTAGACTATACTTTGAGTAATGTCTTCACTTCTGGAGGCCATTCAATGGGAAGGAATCTAGAGGAAAGCTGTGAGAAACATCCATTGGATGGAGGTAGCAAATATTACTGGATTTAGATGAGGTAGATGTTTTAGAGAAAGGGCTGAGTTCATTGTAAGCAGGAAGCCAGAGGGGAAGGAGAGGTCACAGGCAACAGGTTGTAGGAACTAACAACTGCCTGTCTTTTGGAAAGTGCTTTTTTCAGAGACAGGGCTGTGGACCCATAGAATGGACTACCATCATAGATGATGGGAAGGGAGTCCACAGAGGCATCAAAAAGTGTATAGGTCAAATGGAAAAAGAGTAAGGAGAAGGCATGGATGGAGGAGAGAAAGCATTTTAAATCCACCTAAAAGGGTAGACTAGATAGGCATATTGTCTCCTTGTGCTGTTAAACAAGTGTAGAGTAACATAATGCAATTAGGAATAGGAATCATAGTTGGATGGAGTTCTTGCCACATTTATTCCTGTTACTCAGCTAATATGCATACAGTCTGTTTGGAAAATACATATTGGTATAAACATTAAAAGGGACTGTTTCATTTGATTATGCTCTGATAAGAAAACTATTACCCTGAGTAGAAGACTGCTGTGCCCTGTTTTAGCAGGCTTAAATAAATTACTAGCTGACAGTTATCAACTAGTGAGCGAGAGAGAGAGAGAGAGAGAGAGAGAGATTTACTGCACAGCAAAACCTTAATTGTATTCCAGTTAAAAATGTGTCGTCTGTATTTGTAACTTGATTAATTTACACCTTATGTGGTTTAATAATATTTCCTGCTTGATCACCATTTATTAGCAAATGATGTTCTGTAACTGACAGCAAAGCAAGTAGAACAACATACTTAATACAGCATCAAATTATTTGATGTGGACAAGTTAAATACAATTATCTGTATTCTAAATGATTACTTGGTTAGGGTACTGCGGTCTACATTTATTTGTTGGAATGAACTCTTCCACATATTCACATCTCTGAAATTAAAGATTTCAAAATTGTAGGTATATGAATGGATGTTCATTGACTGTGGTGAACATATTTAAGTTTGGGTGATAGTAGAGGGTAAAGTGCCCCCCCAACCCCAACAGTAGAAAGGTTTTTTTTTTTCATTATCAGACTACGTGGATGAATTTTTCAGCATATTTCAAATAATTATTTTTCTGCATAATTTCTATCCCAATATTGAATGTTTTACATATTTCTGCTTGGGGAGGGTGGTAATACTAATGCAAGTACTGAACTGTTGATTACAAGGAATACTAATGGCATTTGTTCCTAGATTCGACACAGTTCCCAGTGCTCAATTATAATGTAAACATAAAACCTTTATTTGGGCTGAGAAAATTGAAACACTGAGCCCTTTCGCTAATTGGTCAATTATTATGTTGTAAATGGCTCTTGGTAGTAGAGGGTAAAGTGCTCCCCAACCCCAACAGTAGAAAGGGGTATATATTTTTTTTATTATCAAACTCCGTGGATGAATTTTTCGCTGAACATATTTCAAAGAATTATTTTTCTGCATAATTTCTGTCCCGATATTCAAAGTTTTACAAAATTCTGCTTGTGGAGGGGAGGGGGTAATACTAATGCAAGTACTGAAGGAATACTACTGGTATTTGTTGCTAGATTCAACACAGTTCTCAGTGCTCAATTACAATGTAAACATAAAACCTTTACTTGGGCTGAAAAAATTGAAACACTGAGCCCTGTCAGTAATTGGTCAATTATTATGTTGTAAATGGCTGTTGAGAGATAATAATAATTTGTCTGAGGAAGTACAGCAGCATGTACAAATTTGCTAACTTCTGTGATGCTATATTTACTTATGTGATTTAATACAGTTTGTTTCTATTTTGTATTGATCATGTGATTTAATGCAGTTTTTTTTTATTTTGTATTGATTGGTATTTTCTGTTTATAACACTACTGTTCAGATTTTATGAGTTTCTTCAGACCTACACCATGCAATCCCCTTTTTTTCACGATATAGCCCAAGTCATTGTTTTATGCTAACTTGCATTTTAAGATTCTTTGTTGACATTCATGGTATCTGTTGTCATATTGAATAGTAAGATGATTACTTCAGCTGCTGTTATGTGGATTAAAGGAAACATATCTCTCAACCTTTCTGCTTTCCATAGAGATCTCAGATTTAAAGTTTAAAAGGAGCAGCTGCTCTGCACTCCATTTCAAATGATGACCATTCTATAGGTTTATCTCCAGCATGGGAATGATCCAATGAGGAATGGGCTTTCTGGATTGTGTTGTGTCTTTAGGAATGCATTTGAATCATTCACACTGATGCTTGAATCCCAAATGGCTGAGTGAGAAGAGAACAATGTCTTATAAGAACGTTGTCAATCGTTGTAGCTGTGTTTTTGTGGCAGAGATGATTTAAGTTAAGTTGATAGGTTTTGCAACCTCTTGCTTTGTCAAGGTCATTTTATAATCAATGCATGCGCCTGATCAAACTTATTAGCAATAGTGATTGCATTTATTCCAATGTTCAGATTTGGTTTGTTTTTAGGAGGAGTTGATAGAATCAGGTTTGTTTCAGTGTTTATTGACTAAAGAATTAGGTAGGAGTAAAGGTAGCACAGTTATGCAATGGGTAGCATTGCCATCTCATAGCACACTGCGTACAAAATAGATTAGATGAAAATACTTAAATGCCACATTATTTTTAAAAGAGACAAAATATGGGAAGAGACATATTAAGAAAAGTAATAGCGACAAAAGAGGAGACTACTGTGTAAGCTGTGTTGGTAGGCAGGAATATATTGGGAAGAGTTCCTAAAGGTGAGTGGTAAATACTCTTTGATGCCTTCTAAAAAAGATGATGGTGCTGACCTGGCGTCTGTATTCACATGTACTGTCAGAGTAGTCATTCATTCTCTACCATCTTAATCTGGTTCAAAGGTTTTGGGAGCTGTAGTATATCTTGGGAATTATTGTGTACAGGAAAGAGAAAGTAGTCGTGGATACGATACTGGGCTATCACAGGACATAGACACACACACACACACACTCTTGCATAAACTATATGCATAGCTGTAAGCATTTTGAAGGATTGACAGTTTACCTAGTATGTCTTTGGGATCTGAGGGGAGGAAGAGGAAACTGGAAGAAACTGGAGTACCTGTTAAAAATCCACAGTGAGAGAGGGATGACATGCAGACTCCTCACAGAATTTTCAATTCAAACTGGATGTCCAAGTGCTATGGAGCAACAACTCTTAACTGCTGTGACACTGTGCCACCACCAGCTGTTAATGGGTATTGTCACTGAGACTAAGGAGTGTTACCTCAAATCAGCATTGATGATATTAGAGGCACAATGGGTCAAGCTTTATTTATTACTTTAAATTCATCTAAGGCAAGTATTGTGAAATTAGTAAATGATTTATCTCACTCTCTGGGTAAGGAATTTGTGGGAATAATACATTCAGAATAATGTTCAGGTGGAAGAGTGAGATGTAAGGGAAGGTATGAATTCAGCAATATATGTAATGTTGGTGTGAATGATAATTTTTAAAAAGTAAAATATATATGTGTAATGCACAAAAGTAATGAAAAATGCTACCAATGGTTTGTTTTCTTTTCTGTTACTGTATCCCCGGGATTCAATAAAGCCTACATGGTCATTTTTCACCATGTACATGTCACGGCGCAATCTACATATAGCCATGGAAAGGTTTAGATTCAGTAATTGCCATGTAGACATGAGCACCCCCACGCAAACAAGGTAAACATCATGACATGCTAATTATAGCATAAGCAGCTGAATTACATGCTAATTAACCGATCTAACATGGTGGAGCTATTCAACAAGCTATAAAGCATCTGTGTAGACTCCATGATGGTTTTCCGTGCAAATTCCAAAACGTTTGGAATACAGCCACAGAAAGGAATCTACACAGATAGAATGTTAGGGGCTGCTACTGCTTTAATTCATTTGTATGTGCTACAGGCTGAAGCCAGTGCTGCTGCTGATGATGGTAATAGGCCTAGGCTGAGAAGGAGAAGAGTTTTTAGGTCCCGTTTGACTTTTTACAACCTACATGGTGTGGAAATTGTAGAATGCTACAGGGTGGACAGGGGCACACTACAGGAACTCTGTGATCACTGCTGTCCTCGACTCAGAGCCAGAGCCAATTGAGGGGAACCCATCCCAGTGGAGACAAAGGTATGTGTAGCTCTTAGAATTTCTGTTAGCTACAGGCACCTTTCAGAGACCAACATGGGACATGCTGGGGGTGTCATAGGCTTCAGCATCTAGGATCCTCCACCAGTCCCTGAATGGTATGCTCCAACAGGCCAGTGACTACATATATTTCCCCCATAGTTCTGAGGAGAGGGCCAGATATATGCAGGAGTTCTACCATGTGGCAGACTACTGTGAAGTACTGGGTGCCATAGATTGCACACACATACAGAAATGAAGGCACCACCTGGTGACCAGGGTAAGCTCAACATTAACAGAAAGGGCTACCACTCTATCAACTGCCAAGTTGTGTGTGATCCCAAGGGAATCATCTTGAACACATGTGCTGGCAACCCTGGCAGTTACCACAACTCACATATCTGGCACACCTCCAAACTGTACCAGATATTTGCTAGGGGGTTATCCCACAGGATCAACTACTGGGGGATGCAGGCTATGCAGTAGAACCATGGCTGATGATACCCATCAGAAATACGCACACACCCACGAGAGAATGCCATAATGAGGCATATGCTAAAACCAGAAATGTTATAGAGCATGTGTTTGGGCTGCTGAAGTCACAGTTCCGGTGCCTAGATACATCTGGGGAGCCCTGTAGTACAAAACATAGACATGTACAGAAATATTCACAGTATGTACCGTCCTACACAACATAATATTGAGGAAACAGCTTCAGCAGGATCAGCAAGGGGAAGTGACACACATCCCTCTACTAATGCCAAGGTCACCACAGCCACAAGCAGATGAGGAGTCAGAGGGGGAACCACCAGCTGTTGTGGGTAGAGGCAGATGTAGGTGTGCATGGTATGCCCTTGGACTGACTAAGAGACAATGTATAGCACATTCATTCACCACCTAGGGGCGTAAAACCTTCCTCCTGCACACATACATATAGTAACATTGTTGCTGGACAACTCACACAACCTTTATCTCTCCATGTATTGGCTGTGTACTGTTTGCATTAGACTGAGTCAGCCCTGAACTACAACCATGTCAACTGCTGCTTTTACAAGGTATGTCTCTATCCTGGAGTGTATTGTGTAATAATATGAATGAGTGGCATATTCTTGTATCACACTAATTGGTACTGTAAGCAAGTAAGAAGTGGGAGGTTGGTACTGAAATAAGTAGTAGGCCTCGGGCATCAAAGATTCATACAGTCATACCCCTGAAAAATAGTGATGGTCAATGCATGGCCCAGTTTAGCACCATATGTTTTTAATGTAAATTCATTAAAGAGAGGTTAGAAAGTTATGATATGCGTTGCATTTTCTGACTTGACAGCCCACACAAGATCATTCACAATAAATCTGGGAAATTTTGATGCTGTCAATTATGTAACTTTCCAAGACAAATAAACGTCAAAAGTAAAATTACCAGTTCAACACCAGAAATGCAGATTTAAGTCAGTTATGCACCCTGAGCATCAGACACAAACCTTATGTGTCCCTGAATCCAGAAGATATAAAACAGGGATATGGCACAGTTATCATCATTTGCACATGATGTTGTGTGGGGGAGCAGGAGGACTAGGTTAACACCAAAGGTCTGTGAGTGTGTGTAAGTAAGAAAATGAAGCCAGCAGACATCTGGATAAGCCAACAAATAGCCAGTGAGCCAAAATGAGTTTGAAGATGCATGGCTGAACCACATAACTGTTGTGTGTGTGTCTGTAGGGGTCCTCCAGGTGAAATTGGTGTGTGAGAGTCTGCATGGAAATCCAAAGTGAAGTGAAGCTCCACACGTACAGCAGCTGCAAGGTCTCAACCCAACATAGACAATTCAAAATTATGAGACCAGCAAACAGTGGCTGTAATAATCAGAACCTTTTATTTTCTTGTGCAAAAGCACATATAGAGTAAAAGAACATCATTCAGCTATACTGTCATTTAGCCTTCATCAGTGTGCACTGATGAAGGCTAAATGACAGTATAGCCAAAACTGGTCTGTTCTTTTACTCTATATGTGCTTTTGCACAAGAAAATAAAAGATTCTGATTATTACAGCCAGTGTATGCTGGTCTCATAATTTTGAAGAGTCTGCATGGAAACAGACAGCTCTGTGCTCGCTCTACATCTTGGTATGTCGGACAGGTGTGAGCCATGCATGGTAGAGGTGGCAGTTCATCACTGTAATCCCCAACAACAAGAACTGGCTCTGCCAGGAGTTGCACTGGCATGTCCATGCCCACAGCCAGATGCACTGCTGCTTCCTGAATGTGATTGATGTCTGCTGGACAAGCTCCCTTCATGGGGATGCCCAGGACCACGACCCCATGGCCTGCCACATCAGGTCATGGACAGCACAGTCATGGTACTGTGTAAGTCCAGCCACTATGGGAGCATGATCGGGCATAGCCACATTGGCTGACAGCAGATGATGTGGCTAACCTATGCCCATGAGGATCCTGTTCCTCCCCTGCAGACATTCCATCACAGACACCACATGTTCCATGGCAGACATCCCACGTTCTAACGTATCATTCACCCAATCCATGGACTCATCAGTGGAGGCATTCATGCATGTCAGCCTAAGCCACATTTACAACCCTGAGCATTTGTCTGGAGCACCTGTGAGAACATGCCTGTGCCTCCATGATGGCCGTCAACATAGATTGAGTGACACGGGAAGAGACACTTGCACCAGGTGGAGGAGGGAGAGTAGGTCCCCTCTGAGCACCCCTATCAACCTTTCTGCATTGTACCTCGCCCACACTTTGGCTACGGCCAGACTCCACAGGCACTGAAGCCACAGCAACCAAACTTTCCCTGATCAATAACCTCACCCTCCACCTGTCCAATATCTGTGGTGTAACTGGAATGAGTAGGCGTTGGCATACTGGTTATGTTTGATGGAATTGCAGGAAATGGCTGTATGTCAATCTCAGTGTCAGTTTCAACCTCTGTACCCCTTGACTGTGCCTCAGTTTGGCCACCATCATCATCAGAGTCTGCTGATACACTGACATCAGTTAGCAGAGGGCCCACACTTTCACTATCGTGATCACTTGTGATAAAAAGCAAGAAACACAGTACAATATTAATACCTACACTACTGTATTCCAATCTATGCTGACAAACTAACTGTAGTGCCACTATTAGAGGCAATACAGCAATACACACAACAGGTCTGACTTCAACAGCACACATTACAATATTTCTTTCAATTGCTCATCAATACTGACATAAAAATGTGTGGCTTAACATCTGCAGATGAGAGTCTTCTCTGTAACCCAGATGTGTAGGAAGAAGTTAAGCAAGAGGTAAGGGCAACATCACCACAATTAAAAGTAACACAGGTGGTAATACTTGCACCCCTTTATATGTCCATTAACTATACTGTCAACAGGACGTGGCTTTCAACTCAAACTTAAGCTAATAACTGTACAAATCTTTATCCCCCCCTAAAAATGCATGTGACACAGAAGTAACATACTTATTTCAGTTGGTTTTACTATACAACAGTATTCAGTGTTTGAGATAGAAAAGCCTACCTGAAAGCTCCTCCTGGGACATGCTTGCTGTCTCTGACACTGTTGCTGCCACATCCAGGACATGCTGTACTGAACTCTCCTGTGAGCTGGCTGGATCCCTGATATTGGCCAGGAACTCTTCATTTGGTGTTAGTGGTGGTTCCCTAGCAGGCCCTTCCCTGGTACCCATCTGGTCATGACTCACTCCAGCTGCTCTCTTCCATGCAGATATAATCATGTCTGTGGCCCTGTGACACACCTGCTCGTATGTCCCGCCATGGCCACCCACACATTCAGATTAGCAACTATCTGTTGCTAAATGTGCATCCTACTTGCCATATCTCCCCATCCCCTTTCCAGCAGTAAAGCACTATGCTGTCTAAAGGCATCTTCTTGGCATCAGTCAAGGGGGGGTCTCCAAGGATTGACACTCCTGGGTGGCATACTCCTAGGTGTCCTACAAGACAACAGAAGGATAGTACTCATAAGTATCACATAAGTAAGGATTACTTGTTTCCAGATATAACATAAAAGGTAGCCAGTCAGTATTACCCCCTGTAGAAACAGACAGTAGTCTACAGATGTGAAATATGAAAAACAGGCAGGATGCAAAACAAAGAGAGTAACAGGAGCAACATATGCTTGTTTGTGCCATAACAGTAACTCACCTTTGCTCTCCCACACCAAAAAATGGTCTGTCCTTGTTTGTGCCATAATAGTAACTCACCTTTTCTTCCCCCACCCACAAAAGAATAGGAAAATGAAACATTTTGCTAAAAAAAAATCTTTGTAATGCTAAAAGTTCTATCAAAGGAACTGTCAGTGAAACATTTGTACGTATTTATCGCAGCACATTCCATTTTCATGTATTGGCAATCATGTATATGTCTGAAATAGCTTGGCAAACATGCCCATTCCATCACTACACTTCTGACTAATGCATACAGATAAAAGTTTGAAATCATTTGCTTCAGAATTTTCCTAAATACATTCCAGCATATGCAGTATGTAGCTGAACAAATGGAAGCACACCTTCTAAAGTTCAGTACTCATCTGTGCAGATATATCACAAAGTAATAGCATATCTTCAGTCTTCTCCACATAAACAATTCTCCTCACCATCACTTTGCTTAGCTACATGGTTGGCTTTTTATATGGTATAGAATCAGGGCTGTCAGCATGGTGAAGATGCAAATGAGGTGTGAACTCATTAGAATTGCTGAATCCCCCCAAAAAAATGGATCCATTTAGGGATGTGAACATAGTGCAACCACTCCCTCATTGCTTGGCTTTAATGGATTGCAACTGTGACTGATTAGTGTTTGTGAGAAGAAAAACACAACAGCACTGCAGCCTGTCTTACTTCCAGTGAGTGTGTCACTGTACAAAGTGTTAGATGTAAGGCTGGAAATGTAAGTAAGCAGCACCCAAGTCACAGATTGTGTTCCTTCACATCTAACCTGCCCTTCATTTTTTTGGCAACTGCATATGATATTATTTCCACTTGATATCTTCACACATTTTAAGGCCAATGATCTAGAATGGCTTACACAGTGCATGTCTCAGATTACTGCTCAGATACATGATGAATGGCCAATAAACACAGAAATGGAAAACAGAGCTGTATATTTGCAAGCAATAATCATGACAGGTTGTGTGAGCACTAGGTGAACTACATCCACAACTACTAAATGTACAAATAATACTTGCATGGACTGATATCACTGTAGATGCTGTTGCAGTTGGTTTTGTGCATATTGAGTTAAGTTCCTTGCTGCAAAGCTGCTTGTGTGGCAAAGAGGGATAAGGCATTCAGCCTGTGTTTTGAAGGTACATTGGAGTGAGAGTTAAAATCCAGACCTATGTAGTAATATCTCATGTGTACTAACATTTTCTAGTGTGTTTGTCATAGGTTGCTTTTCTCATTTCAGCTTCCTCTCCCTTTTCATTCTTTTTTTTTTCTTTTTCTTTCTTTTTTTTTTTTATTGGTTAGTGTATGTGCGATGCACAGCTTAGCACAAATACTGGAACCAGAGAAAAATTAATGTCAGGTTTAGCTGTGCTTACCTCATTTGCACAAAGCGCAGCACTGTGCAAACTGGACAACTGGCCAGACAAGACCCACACAGATAAAAATAGAACTAGATGCATTTAATTAATACTATTGGGCATCATGCAAACCCGATAAACAATGTTGTGCTACAGTTAACAGTGAGACCTTAAGAATGATTAGTAAAATAGGGAATGTTATGTAACTAGTCATGTGGGAGCAGGTGCTAAGTGTAGGCCTGGAGTACAGATGGTCTTGGGTTCTAGTACATGGTGTACAACCTTTGTTTTACTGTTGTGACATTGCATTTTATACCACTGAACTGCAACATAAACAAATGTTTTCTCAACCTACTTGTAGCAACACATGTAAGTGTAAGACTGTTACTACACATGGTACTGGGTTCAAATACAGCATATTCCAAAAACTTTTACTATTGTTCCACTTCTCATTATAGTCACTCTCACTTATAACACTTGACATGATGTAGCTTATATTAATTATATGTATGAGGGCTGAAACACTAGTATTGTGATCATTTATGTATTCATTTTTCTATATATTATCACATTTATTCTCAAATGTGTGATTGTGGGTATATTGTGTACTATATTCCTGCAAGTATATTTCTGCTATGTGGACTGCCATGGCCTTCACATTTGTCTAACACACATACACAACTGCCTGTACATCCAGTAACCTTGAAATTGCTTTGCTTGCCACTGTTGCTCTCTGCTTACCATCATGCAAGCATGATGCTTGGATGCAGAGCATCCTGTTTGCGCAATGGTAAGCAGAGTGCAACATTTTCAAGCAGTGTGTGCACTCACAAGAAACATGATAAACTGAATTGGTGGGAAACCATCAGGCTCCATTGCTCTTGATCCATGGTAGACATGGCAGGTATTTCTGGAGAAGGTGTCAGATTTAGGGCACAGAGATGGTTTGTCCAGGAGTCCAAGATTTTCATCGGACTCCTAGTTAAACACCACAGT
Source organism: Protopterus annectens (assembly GCF_019279795.1). Classification (NCBI taxonomy): domain Eukaryota; kingdom Metazoa; phylum Chordata; order Ceratodontiformes; family Protopteridae; genus Protopterus; species Protopterus annectens. The sequence goes on along the minus strand of NC_056733.1, from coordinate 745,075,650 downwards.
GCCAGATTTCTGCAAGGAGACTATTCTGGCTCCCAGTATAAGTTGGAAACTTTGGATAGTGTGGCCTGGGCTGAAACTGGTGCCACCAATATCCCTCACACTGGTTACCAATGTTGGTAGGCATCACTGTAATGACCTATAGCAGAGGAAGAGGGATGCTTGGATCAAGGAATTTAGGACTGTGGACATCCCACAACTGTGTAAGTATGAACTACAGAGATACTTGTGGGACTTAAAAGCAGAATATAGACAAGACTAGTATCCATAATGGTATTCTGTTTTGTTTTGTGTTTTTCCACAGCTGCCAGGGACCAGGAGGCCAATTAAAAAAAAATGTTTGGGGCTAGATTGGTGAGGATGAGGGAAGCATGTGGTAGGCATGCAGCAGAGGAGTGTAGTTATTGGAGCATTAAAAGTTAAAGATAGCTTTTTTGGTATTTTATAGAGTTGTATTAAATTCAGCATGCATATCTCAACTGTAAAAGCAAGTATGCTTGCATTAATCTGTAGCACAAGCCAAAAGTACAATATTAGACTTTAGTTGGAGGTTGTGGGTTCAAAGACCATACTTCTCAACTATACAGTACTAAGTCTTCAATTATGTGTAATTTAAAGGTTTAAAGTAAAAGCTGTATACCAGTGGCGCACACATCCTGCTGTAAACTGCAATCTGTATAACTGGAACATGCATATGTGCAATATATGCACATGTCAAGGAGTATTTGCTGCAGTCTGTAGTATAGTGTGAATCTGTTAAGAGCTGGTAGTCTTAAAAGTAAAAATTCTCTGTTAGAAGGTGGTAGCCTTAAAAGTAAAGGTCAAGATAATAGAGTTAATTGTATCAATGCATTATATGTCAGATATGAAGGTACTAATCTTATCTCTTTTTTTTTCACCCCAACCCTTATCTCTCTTTTTTATTTTATTTTATTTTATTTTTGTTTTGTTGTATTCTATTATGTGTCATCAAAGTGTGTCCATGTCTTCAATGTGTACCACATCACTGAATGCTTTACAGCACAGCGGGGTAAGCCTGCTCTACAGGATCCACCTGCCCCCCACCACCACCAGCTTCAGCACCATTGTCAAGCAAGTCTGTGAACCAACCTGGCAGCACCACCTCTGCCCCTGTAATACCTGCCCCCTCATGTACTCCTGCCTTGGAGGCTGGACCTGTGGTACCCTCCAGGAGCAATATCGGAGATGGTGATATTATCCCCCACACCAGGATGGCAGGGATGGTGCATAGGATAGTGCCCTGCACTATTGGCACATGCTTACACTAGCTGGAGATGCTGCTCTCCCTCATTGTACACAGCAGGAGGAGGGGAAGGAGATGTCAAGTACTCCAGCCAGCGGAGGAATGAGATCACAATGATGACAGTCTAGTGGGTGAGGACTCAATTCTCACTTTCACCGAACTTAACGACCATGGGTTTTGGATGTCCCCATCCTCATCCAGTCATGGTGTCCCCCAACCTTTTGTGGCCATCACCGTCCCTGTCTTTTGTCTTGTTTGTCTTGTCTATCTGCAATTACTTCCTCACCTACCCAACTTATCTGATCCAGACATACCTACGTCCCTTCCCCAACATTCCTCTCGCTCTCAAAAAAAAATGGGTACCTGTCCAACAACAAAAAAAATCGTCCCATACATAGCTCTCCATTTCTTTCACATGTCTTCCTGACACACTCGCTTCAGTCAGATTGGCTGTACAACATGAATGCGTTGTGTTCACCCCTCTCTCTGGAGGTGACAGTTGAAATTCAGTTAATATTTTGCACATATGTTCACTTTACATTGTTAAAGAAATGGATGGCTATGTTTTTTCCTAGCTCCCCCCTGCACATTCCTCCCCTGCTATCTATTTGTTCTTCCCCCTGCTTGCTCCCCATTTCACCACTGTCCTATCTTCCCAATTTATTTTCTTTAACTCATTACATCCGAGTGATGCCTCCACGTGCATCTGCAGTTAACTCCTACTGATGCCTGTAGGCATCAAATATTGCTTTTTCATATTTGCATCAATAATTCCAAAACCATGCTATATACAAGGTTTTAAAAGATTTCATCTTAAAGATAACACAATGGCAAACTCAACTGCATTAATATTTGACCCATGCTGAGTGCAGGTAAAGAGATATTAACAGTTGTTTTTATGATATTAATTTATATAGATAAAATTTCACATTTTTAAATATTTCAATACCAGTAACACAGACTGAACTCCTTAGCCTCATATGAAAGCTCTCAGCTATGTGAATAAAATGCTGCTGATAGTATGTGTGTAACTTCAGTGGTTGCTGAGATATTGTAAGTTGTTTACAAAATATTACAAATATAACAGTTACTGTGTTCACTTTGACTTATAAAATTCATTTTAAGACCTAGAACCTAAAGAATACTACCACTATAAAAATAGTTTCTGCTGAAGAGTTTGCCTTTCATACTTCTTTCATAACCCCTATGGTTCCAGAGATGAATATTTTTTTTGAAATGTGAGGACATAAATTGATTCTGTCAAAAGGTTTAGGCTCTGCCCATTGGAAGTTACAGTGCAAATTTCCTGAGCTCCATTGGAGTGAATGAGTTAATGGATTATTGCGAGATGGTGCACATCGCTCTCCACCGAGCAGCAATAGTAGTGCGAAAGTTATTAAAAGTATTACATAGAGCTGTATTTAAACCCAGTACAATCTGCCCCCCAAAAATGTATCACTGCATTAACTGCATTAACACAGTAAAGTAGCAGGTGTATTCCAGAGACTCAGTCCTAACTGTCATACTTTGTTCTTCTCCCTGCTTGCTCCCCATTTCACCACTTTCCTATCTACCCCATTTTAACACCTTTAATCTGGTGAAAAAATAGAATCACACACAACACACATAAGTAGCAGAAAAAGCAATGTATCCCTTCACGTTTTGGGCTCTGTGTTGAGAGGAGGTGCACATCTCGCACCAATGTGCACAGATGATGAGCACAAGCAAAATATCTTTACATTATCACTCAGTAATGAAAAGTATTTTAAAGTATTACTTAAACCTCTATTCAAACTCAGTACCATCTGGCCCAGAAAAGGAAGGTATCAGTGCATTAAAACATGCTGCCAAAGAGTCAGGTAAGCAGCAGGTGTATTTCATAGACTCAGTACTAATTATCAGGCTTTAACAATGCAACTCACATTTGTGCACTGCTTACCTATGCACAAATGTGTATTTTGCATGCGTATGCACTTTGCTAACCATCATGCAAACCCACTGCTCACCATATTATGGAAATGTTTATATTATGCTGTATTACTGTTGATTACTGTCCATTTCTTGTGTATGACATGAAATTACATGTGAAACATTATAAACTGAGGGCCCTATCTAACACTATCTCACATATTTACAATACATCCATGCCTTTGCACTCACCCCACTCTCTGCAACCATGGGGTCTCAGTACTTTTTCCACACATATATCAACCACACTACAAAATGTAATATCAAATATTGTGTGCTGTGCAATGCACATCAATCTGGTAACATGCAGAAGTACAACTATTAGCCCATAAGCCTAAAAAGCCTTATATGCAAGGCTAGCACAGGAATCAGCATGGAGTATATTGACAGGGACATAAGTGACCTTCAACACACTTGACTCTGCCCATTTTGTTTTTGTCAAGGGTTAGATCTTGCTTATTAAACCTTGTGGACTTCTTGGATACTGACCCCATAGACCTGGATGAGGAATAACAGGGTATACCAACTATGTTGACTTATCCAAGACCTTTGACACTATCCCCCATTCATGTATCATAGTGAAGACCTCCCATGTGGGAATTAATCCATACAGTACTACACGGATAGGCAAGTGGCTCACTGACATAACACACACACTCAAAGTCTTTGACTGCACTCCATCAGTAGCCAGTTGCCATTAGTATACCACAAGGATCTGTGCTGGGCCCTCAACTGTTTGCAAACTACTTCCCTGAAGCACAGGCAATGGTAGATGGCCTGTGGTTTATCAAGTCTGCAGATGACTGGTAACTGGACGCACTAATATACAGTCCCCCAATGATGGCAACATATTACGGAAAGAGCTGCCACACATAAATGATTGGTACCAAACTCACAGACTCACAGACTGGACCTTAAAGCACACAATGGCTCATTGTCTCTTTGGCAATGAAATAACCCTGATAATTATGATATACATAACACCCCTCTAACTCAAACACAGTGTTGTGAGACTAGGGAACCCATGTTGATAGCAATCTACATTTTTATCACTATGTGTCCATAGTGGTGACACACACATTCTGCTTTGTGCACATCATACATATTGACATCACATCCAAGACCAGGGTGGTCATTCCTTTGCTGTAGTCTACCCTTATCAGACCACTAATGGAGTACAGTGCTCCCTTCTGTCTGTACCTCACCAGAAACCTGCAGCAATTAAAGAAAACACAGGGTTGTGCCTGGGAGACTCCAGGGCCTCCAAATGTGACATACATGGAAAGACTGAAAGACCTGTCATTGTACTCAGTATCATTCAGGCTACTGAGAGGTGACTTATGCCTGCCCTATAGAGCAGTTTCAGACCCTGCCCTACTGGAAATGCTGTTCATCTGCAAGTCAGATGGGACAAGAATAACTTGGCCCAGGGCCCAGGGTTCTCAACCTAGCCTGTGACATAAACAGAACATGATGGGGAGACAGACATATCCCCCAACAACTCATACTCCTCTGTAATAGGCTCCCACTGCTTGTGAATCAGTGCTCCTCAATGACCCTGTTCAGGCGCAACTTTGACTACTGGTAGGTTGATTGTAAAGTCACTACTGGGGTGGCACCTATGTCCCTTATGAACAGGGCCAATTGGTGCTGCTCACAAAATTGCTCTACTAAAAACGACCATCTAACTATGCTCAATAAGGGTGCTTGTGTTTTTACACAACTAGGTTTTGAAACATGTAGTGCTATTAGGCTAATAGCCTCCTGTATAAATATGAAACTATGAGCCTATGCAGGTCTCCCAACATTTTGTCTCCCAAATGGCCTGCTGATGTTATCTACTATAAGTTCACCTGCAGTCTTGTAAATGTCAGACTTGTGCTGTGGCACTTGTGCAATGCACTGTGTTCTGTAGTCTGTGTACTTAGGTAGGGGCTCTGTTCTCACTGCAGTCAAGTGTGTGTGTGTGTGTGTGTGTGTGTGTGTGTGTGTGTGTGTGTGTGTGTGTGTCTAGCCAGAAGAGCAGAAGTGTGTATCTTGCAGTTACCACTCCAAACCCATAAATTGACAGTATTTTGATATTTGCAGTTCAGCGCTAAGCTCACTGTGTCTTGAAAAAAAGGACTGGAGCAATTTCAAAGTATGTGCTTTAAAAAGGGAGACTTCAGCTGTCTGTAAGAATATGTATCGTATTAAAGTATGTATCCTGTGGAAGTCAAGCTTTGATTTAATTTTTTTTTGTGAATTATTTATGTATTACCTCACTGTGGATGAATGTTATGGGTTTCTTTCTCTTTGTTGTTAAAGTTTTAAAGTGTTTGTGGTTTGCACAGTTGGCTGCAGTAAATCAGCGTTCATAGGTTTCGTCTTCAAACTGCCTATTCCTATCCAAAGGCTATCTACAGTGGATCTTGAATCCTCTCTACATATAATGTGTGTCTTCCAGATATACAAGGGGGAATTAAAATTAAATGAGCATTAAAAAAATCATATCATTAGTTACAGCCATTTACTCACTCAATATTTCTAAAAGAGTACTTTGTAGGGAATTTTTAAAAATCTTCCAATTTAATACACTCCCAAAAGCAGTTCCCAGTTACCTCTTCTCCATCATACCTCCAACATTTGCTAACTACCTGATGAAACATTCTTTGGAGTCTGCTTGGGGTATAAAAATACCTATGCAAACACTTCCAAGTGAAGATCCCAAACCTTCTTGACTTTGTTGCATACTTGGGAACAGTAGCGTAGAAAGGGTGGGGCAAATGAGACATATGCCCTGGGTGCAACATGTTAGAAGGCACAGTCGTAAACTGACATTCCTGCATTCTTCTTTCTGTACCAGCATTTCTAAATGCCAGTACAACAAACAGCTTGCAAATTTCTTTTTTTTCACTCTTCCAGTGAAGAGCTGTGGTAGGGAGGTGGTGTGTGCTCCAGACTACAGTGAGCAATCTGTTGGAGCTGTCCTTTTTTGGAGGGGGGTTGGCTTTTCCAAAAAAGAGCTGTGGCAGGATGGAGGGGTGTATCTGGGAGGGGGCATGTGCTTCAGACTGCTGTGAGCAGTCTGTCAAAGCTGCCCTTTTGTTTCTCTTCCAGTGAAGAGCTGTGGCAGGAAAGGGATGTGTGTCTTGGAGAGGGCATATACTCCAGACTGCCATGAGCAGTCTCTCAGAGCTGCCCTTTTTTTGTTGTTGTTGCTCTTCTATCTCAGCAAGGTGATGGGGAGCTAGTTCAAGGACTGGTCTAGGGAGTTGGTTGAGCCAGCTATGCCTCTGCTTGGAAGCAATACATAAGTCCTCCCTTTGTTCTCTTGTAAGTTCCTTTCCAGTCTGTCTTCCCAATCTTTTCTAACCTCCTGTGATTGATTATCATAGCTATTATGCAGTATTTTATATGCCCTACCAATTATCCCTTTTTTTAACACCAACTTTTGCTGTAGATTTGACTAAAAATCCCACTAGAGCAAGTATTTCACTTAATATTCCCCTACCCCTTTCTCTTTGCCTATACTCTGATATTGGTCCCTGGTAGAGAAGGTGGTCTCTAGACTGTAGTCCAAATGTCTTCTTGGCCTCATCACACTCTATTACAATTCCCTTTCTATTTATTTGCGCCCAATACCTTGGTTCCTTTGCTAGTTTTCTGAAGTAAATTCTAGCCCCCTTTTGTCTATTTTCTGTACCCCTACTTGCAATAATCCTTATTATGAAAATCTACTTTCTCTATTCTCTTTCTTTGTAATAATCATGTCTTAGTTCTTAGTATGCTTTCTGCTACTTTATGAATATAATATTCTGTACCATTGTTATTATTATTCTCCTTAAGGATCTGCATCCAAAATTTCATTCTCACTTAACTGTGTAGCCCTTCAAATCAGGTAATCCTAAATCACCTTATTCTATTGGAAGGATCAACTTATCCCATTTAACACCTGCCCTCTTCCCCTCCCAGATTAATTCCTTCAACTTTATTAAGTGCTGTCTACAACTTCTCCTCTCATTAATAAAATACACCTGACCTATATATAAAACTAAAGGGACTAAAAACGTTTTTACTGCTTGTGTCTTACTATCCCTATCCATAAACAAGAGCTGTCAGTTTTCTCAGTTTTTGTATTATCTATTGTCTAGTCTCTAACAGAAGACTTTTTAATCCATCCTCCTAAATACTTCATCCTTTTCCCCATAAATATGGGCATTTCTGAATTAATTTATGTGTGGTTACATAATTTATGGCTGTAATCTTTGTTTTATCTTCATTATTGTTATATTCCAAAAATACTTGAAACTGTCTCAGAATGTTTCACAACACCGAGATGTCCTTTTTTGGATTTATCAGCTACAAAATAGTGTTATCTGCAAATAAAGCCAACTTTTCTTGATTACCATACCAGTTATATCCTTGCATTTCTGAGTCACTTATTTTCTTTGTCAATGGCTTTAAATATAAAGCAAATAACAAGGGGAAAATGGTCACCCCTGGATGGTTCTTCTGTTAAAAAACAGCTTATCAAAGAGAAACCCTGCCACTTCAGTTCTTGCCTCTGATCCTTCATATAGTCTCCTAATTAACCTTGTTATTGTATCAATGAATGCAAATAAAATCCCAGCTTACTCTGTTTTCAGTGCATCAAGACCAACTGACAACAGCAGTATTTTCTTACATTCTGCTTCCCTCGGGTCATCATTGTCCTATTAATGTTGTCAAATGCCCCCCCCCCAAAAAAAAACCCACAGTTATCCATATGTATCAACTTTAGCAACATCTTTGCCATTCTGTTAGTTAGTATAGACATAAACACTTTATGATCATGGTTTAAAATTGAAATGTGTCTGTTTGAAGCTGGGTCTGATTGGCCTTTACCAGCCTTATTTAATATAGCCACCACAGCTTTCTTCCAAGATTTTTTGTTTATTTAACATTTGTTTACCAGAAAAGTCTGACTGGGACATGGCCTATTTTCAGCGAAGGCCCAGGAAAAATGCTTCAGATGCATGCCTTTGGAATGTGGGAGGAAACCAGAGCACCCAGAGGAAACCTACACAAATGCAAGGGGACATACAGACTCCACACAGAAAGCATTCCAGCCGAGAATTGAGCCAGATAACCTCTTGCTGTGAGGTGACAATGCTAACCACTGCACCACCTGCTGGTGCTTCTGTCCTCTTAAAATACTGTTAAACAAAATCTTCCAGATCTTTATCACTTCCTTTACTCCTAATTTCCAAACTTCTGTAGGAATATCATCGCTTTCTGGAAGTTTTCTGTGAAGGTTAATTATACATCACCATTTTTATCTCATCCCTTCCTGTCTTAGCTGTTAGTTGTTGAGCCTCATCTACCTCTAACCTTGGCATAATTAAGTCTTCCATAAATATTTCCATTTGTGCTTTTTCTTGATTTCAAAATGTTTTGCTTTATTCAAATTTTCATAACATTTTTGAAATATCTGTAGGACCACTATAAGATCTCTGGTTATTTTTCTTGTTATATCCTCTCTAAGTCTGGCAACAACTCTGTTTACATTCTGCTGCCTAAGTCAATGTGCTAGACATTTTTGTGCTTTATAGTTATTATCAAAATGAGCTACTTAACTCTTTTTTTATAATATCATTCATATACTACCTTATTTTCTCTTTAGCTCTTCATTTATACCCTTTTTGTTCTGTGAGATTCCCGTTATTCTGCAATACGTTAACCTTTGTCATCCCGTCAAAGTAATTCCTATTACTTCTTAACCATAGCTCTTTCTCTTTTATTTCTACCCTGTTTTTAAACTCCATTTTCATTTTGTCCCAGTCACTAGCCATAACTTTTGAAGATATTTCTATCTTCCCTAATAACTCTCAAATAATTACCATTACCCATTCCTTAAATTCCTCTCTTTTTAACAGGTATATGGGAAACCACCAGTGTCTCATTTTTACTTCATTACTGTACATTCTTATCTTATTTTTTAGTAGTGCGTGATGTGAAATAGTTATTGTATCTGTGTCATAGTTTTCAATTAAAAGTAAATGTTCCTTTGAAATACAATTTCTATCTAGTCTGGCCCATTGTACCTTGAGGAATAATATGTAAATTCTGTCCAAGTTCCTACTATTGATTTCACATCTTCCATACCTAATATTTTCATAAATGTCTTTGGAAATCTACCCTCTTTTGTTATATTTTTCCCTTCTAGGATCACCTAATACATCCTCACTAATGCAATTCAAGGTCAAGTTCCAACCCAAAGGTAATATTCCCTGCTGAAAGATGATTATTTCTCCCAAATTTTTCTTAAGCTCCGTTATAGTAGTTTTTGGTGGAATATAAACATACACTAACATAATTCTCTTCTCTTGCCAATAGCCCCTTACCAGCACAAATCTACTATTACTGTCTTTTTTCCTCTTCTATCGCTATCGAAGCCCCCACTAGCAGTTAGCAAAATTGCTCCCCTTTTCTTGTTTGCCTGATATTCAGCTGAATATCCATCCTGAAATCATTTCTTTGTCAAATTTACATGTTCATTTCTTTACAGATGTGTCTCCTATAGCATTGATATCTGCACTCTGCTTTTCTTATATAATTCAGTACTTGTTCTTTTTGTCTAAACCTGTGAGACCATTTATATTCCAAGATTATATGGCTAGTATAGCCATTATGATAAAAAGCTATTGTTTCTCCCTGTTATACATGACAGTTTTTTGAAAGTGTAGTTCCAGCTTTTGTGTTACATGCACCCACTGTTAGACAAGCTGATTTTTATACAGTTGTTTCTTCTCATCTCTATTTGAACCTATGTCACATTTTTCAAGACTGTTTTAATGAAAACCTACAAATAAAAAAAAAATACATTTTAAAACACCCACATCCCATATTGACTTAGAACAAACAAACAACTATGGACATCTTCAAAAAATGAAGTTGAACCGTGAAGATCGGAACAGATTCCCCAAATCAACAGTTGCACCCACAGGCATTACCTAACTTAAAATTGAGGGTACCCATACTAAAGCTCATGCTACAGCCTGTATTTCAACTTATACTGACTGCTGCATGTCATTGTCTTATCTGTATTCCCCTGCCAGATGTGAAAAACAGCTTGTATGCTTTCAGTTGCACATCTTTTTTCTGTTTTCATATTGGAAGAGCTGAACTTAAGCTGTTGATCATTGTGCAGCCATTTTGGAATTTCCTCCTTTATTGTGGCTATATCCAGAAAGCCAGTATCATTGAAAAACAGCTCTATGATGCCTCCTTCTTATCATATGTTCTTATAGATATTACCATTTCAGATTAACTGTCTCTTGTGGACTACTTGTGAATGCAGCATATTACTGATTTTGAGTATCAGGATAATTTTTATTTGGATGAATGCTTTCTGAAGCCCATTAATAAATAATTTATTCAACAAACTTTATTAAGCTTTAAGACATTATTGTTAGTTTAATTTCTCTATATTATTTGTGTGTGGTATGGAGAAAAGTGGGTATTCAGTATTTTGCACATTAGGTGTCAGGCAGGAGTGGAACATATTAAAACAGACCAGATCCTGGAAGTGGATACTGGCTACTGGGACATGGAATGCTACCAAAGTGCTGGTGGAAAGAGCACAAGCTTATGCAAGAGGTTGAAAAACTCTACAGAGCACTGGTTCTAGAGCTATACTTCTTGAGTGATGTCAGTCTGTATTCTCCTCTGGAGCCGACTCTCTGGTGAGACCTTTGTTAGCTATGTGGATGCTCACATTTATCCACCACAACTGTGAGTGCTGAAAAGAAACTGTGTTGGTTGTTTCTGCATATGCACCTAACAACTATTCAGAGTATTCAGCTTTCTTAGAAATTGTGTTCACACTTCTCAGTAGGACACCACTTGCTAGTTTTATACTTCTGCATGGAGTCTTCAGGAATGTGTGGAGTGACAGAATTACCTAGATGGGCGTGAATGAGAAAAAATGTTTGCCTGTGCTGAACCTATGTGGTGAACTGTTGAATTTTATTCTGGTAATGTATTGCTATAACAAGTACCGTATTTGAGCACAAAGGTGCTCATAAATGTACATGGTACCAGAACACCTTGGACCAAAAGTCAGTGACTGACTTTGTAGTCCTGTCTTTTGACCTAAGGTCAGAGTCTGGAGACATGCTCACCTCTCAGTTGATTGCAATTTGATGAGTTGAAGGTATAGCTGTGGTAGCTGCTAGTGAGATCTGGGAAGACCAAATGTGTATGAGGTTGTCCTGGGAATACCAAATGATGCTTCTGTGTATAATGAGTTCAGTTCCTATCTCTAGAGGACCTTTTCCCATATCCCATAAGGCTAAGGAAGCAGAGTTTATATGGTCCCTGCTCAAGAACTGCATATCTGAGAAAGTGTCAAGGAGCTGTGTTCAAAAAGTGTGTGGTGCTTCACGTGGAAGTAGCTCTAGGACCTGTTAGAGGATACCAGCAGTGAGGGAATATGTCAAGCTAAAGAAAGAGGCCATTCATTTAGTGCTAGCAGGGTGGTCCTTGGATTTGGCTGAGTGTTACTGACAGACCAAGAGGGTATCAGCTGTGGCAGTCATCTAAGCAAAGGTCTGAATGTGGGAAGAATTTGAGAAGGGTACAGAGAGGGATTTTTGTGTGGCCTCAAAGGATTTTTTTGTAAACCAAATGGTGACTCATAAGAGGAAGGCAAGGTATTGGTCAGGCTGTTAACAGGAAGGGTAGATAAATGCTTGTCTTATCTTATCGTAATTAGGGACATTGTTAAGAGATGAAAAGAATGCTCTGAAGAGCTTCTGTAGCTGGTGGAAATGCCATCCTCTGACAAGGCAGTGCTAGAAGCAGATGATGGAGTTGGATCTATTTTGGATGTAGGGTCACTGCTGCAGTTTATCATTTCAACTGCAGCAAATCTGCGGGAGTGAAGCAGATCCATTTGGATTTTCTGAAAGCACCAGACATTGTGATGTTCTCATGATTAATACCTCTTTTCAGTGTTACAAAGAAGTCAAATATAGCTTGAGACTGACAGACTGGAGTAGTTGCCCCATTTTCAAAATGAGAGACAGGAGAATATGTTTCTGTTATGGAGGACTCATGCTTCTCAGTCTTCCTGGTAAAGCATATACCAGAATGCTGAAAGGAGACTTCATCCAGTGGTTGAGCCTGTTATTCAGGAGAATTTTTCAGTCCTCCTTCCCCAAGTTTTCCAAGGAATTCTCCGCTTCCTGTTGTAACTTTGACAGAAAGCAGAATTAACAGTCCCAGCACAATGCTGGTAAGCAAACGTTTAAAAAGCAATGGCAGGGAGGTTCCAAAAGAAATAAATAAATAAAACAGGAACCTCCCAAAACAAAGTGCAGTCAAATAACTCAGAATGACTATATGAGGGGACCTTGCCCCCCCCCACACACACACACACCCACCCCAGCAGTCCCTTAATCTTCCTAAAAGTCTGAATCTCATTTTCTCTTCTTGGCAATATATTGTTTCAAATATGTCTGTAGTGTGATCCATCTAGGCTACAGATTGCAATGAGAGGCTCTCCCTCCTTCCTATGGGATTCTTCCTCATCCTACATACTGAAATCTTCTCCTTCCTCCTTACACCATATGCTGTCTTAGAGGGTAATAGATGTTGTAAGTCCTTCTCTGTTAGGGGAAGTTTTGTATTCAAGAATGTTTCTGGTGCCAAAGAAAGAAGTTTATTTTGAGACCAGTTTTGGATCTTTCATTCCTGAACCAGTTTGCGATCTTGCCCAACTTAAAAATGCTTTCACTTCACAACATGTTAACCTTTCTTCCTTGTTTGAGTTTCTGGTGATTTTAAATGTAAATATGCATATCTTCACATTCCTGTTCATCCAGATTTCAGGCATTTCTTAAGGTTTTGAGTGTCTGGATCATATTATCAATTCTTTGTCTTCCCTATTGTCTATCCGTTCCTCCAAAAGTGTTCACAGACTTCACAGTATCTGCAATGTCTCTATTTAGATGGCTAGATGACTTATCTTTGCAGAGTCTTTTTCAATCTGTCAGGAATCTCTCTCATAGGTAAGGGATTTCCTATGCAGGCTGGCATTCCAAGAGAACTTTCAGAAGCGTTTTCCGAATCCTTCACATAGGATTGTTTTTTGGGGTGCCTGCTGGACATCTTAGAATCAAGAGCTTTTTTCCACAAGAAAAAAAGAAACAGATGTGTATTAGGATCTATTTCTGGGGATTTCCACTCGAATCTCAGTATCAGTGAGGGAATGCCTCAGGTTTCTGGGTCTCATGGCATCAGTGATTCTCATAAAACCTATTAAAAGACTCTGTATGAAAAAGATACAATGGTGTCTTAAATTTCTATAGTCCCAGCATCAACACTCATTGACTTTTCAAATTCCAGTCATCAGATTTGTAGACAGGGCAATCATGTGATGGAGGCATCAAATTTCTCAGAATCCAGGTTTCCCATTCTCCCCTACTGCTCCAAAGCAGTCAGTTACAACAGACACCTCAGACCTTGCTTGGGGAGCAGTGTCAATGGGAAAAAAGTGCAGGGCCTTTGGGACAAAAAAGACAGACCAAAACACATAAGCATAAAATGAAGCTAACTCTTGGAAATGCTCTCAGCTCTTTGAATCATTTGTGGTCCCTGAGAGCTCTTCAAGTGTTTACAGAGAACACCACAGTGATACGGTACATGAACAAGCAAGGGGAGCCATGTCTTACCCCCTGTGTTGACTATCCATGTTAACATGGGATACGGCTTTACAAGGATAATCTCACTCAACATGCATCTTACATTCCATCACAGCAAAATGTGCAGTAGACAATCAGAGCAGGACCAGGGCAGATCCTTATGAATGCAAATTGAATTAGGGGGCCTTCCAAGATGTGATCAATCTGTGGAAAACATACCTAACAGATCTTTTTGGCTCTTTTCTAAATAATCAACTAACTATGTGCAAGAAGGCCTGGAAGACAGATGCCTTTTCTTGTCCTTGGACAGGAATGCTTCTGTTTGCCTTTCCACTCTTTCCACTGATCTCCATTGTACTTCTGAGGATTCAGAAGGTTTCTCCAAAGATCATTGTGATGACTCTGTCCTGGCCCAGGCAGCAATGGTTCTTTCTTCTTTTGAAATAGGCAGGGGGCAATTACCACAACCTTCCCCACATACTCACCCATGATCAGAGGTGTTTTATAGATCCCAACTCCAAACAACTGCAATCAACTGCCTGGATGAAAGGGTTTAATTCATTTTAGTTACCCATTGTCTGAGATTGTGCAGCAGGTATTAATGGAGACAAGAAAACCTGCTACTAGAAAATCCTGTATTAGCAAATGGAAAAGGTTTTCTAGTTTGTGCCAACAAAAGAACCAGCACCCATTCAGGGCTAGTAATTTTCTGGTTTATTGTGTGAGTTACTATCCTATGGCCTGTATTACTCCTCATTCAAGGTTCATTTGTCAATCATTTTGGCATGTCTGTCCATGGACCCCACCTCTTTTCAATGCAGTCTTACGTTAAAGTGTTTTTGAAAGGGACCTTCATAAGACACCTCCTAGATAATCAGTGATTCCTCCCTGGAATCGTATTTTGTGTTACAGAAGCTAACACATGCTCCATTTGAAGTAGCTCATCAGGTTGACTTGAGATTCTTAACATGGAAAACAATCTTACTCACTGCTCTGATTTCTGCAAGAAGAGTATCAGAGTTGCAAATTATGTTGGGTCAACCTTATCTCATTTTCCATGGAAGTAGGGTTTCTTTGAGAACCAATCCTTCATTTATACCTAAAGTAGTATCTGAGTTTACATTAAGCTGACATATCCATCCCTCTGATTTATTTACAGAACCTAAAAAGGGGAAAGAAAGCATACTTTATACCTTGAATGTCCACAGACATCTCAGGTACTATCATGACAGAACAAAATCTTTCATAACTTCTGATCAGTTGTTCATTTCTTTTCAAGGTAAGAAGAAAGGACAACTCATGTCAAAGCAGGATATTTTAAATGGTTGTCTCAAGCTATTACCTTTTTTATTCCCACCATGACAAAACTATTCCAGGCAGGGTTAAGGCTCATTTTACCAGGGACTATTCTTCAATCGATGGCATTTTTAGAAAGTGTTGGACTCTAGATCTATTCTAGAAGCAGCAACTTGCATACTTTAACAAAGCATTATAAACAAAATTCATTTTCCAGGTCTAGGACACACTTTGTTAGGACCATTCACCAGGGTCTCTTAGACCCTTTTCCTTCCTCCTCCCTCTTTTTTTAGCTATGTTAATCTATCCATATTGCTTAAGCTACTGCAGCAGCAATCATAATGATGAACATAGTACAGTTATGTAAGTAAACTTACCATAACAGTAGATGTTTGAATGATTATTGCCTCGGTATCCGCTCTGTCCATCCTCCTTTTTTTTTGTCAGGGTGTGGACATGTATTTTTTTTCTGTTCCTAGGAATGTCCTCTCTGGGCTTAGCCTCCCAGTCTCAGTTGGCATGAAAGCTCTGAAGGGCTTGGTGCCCAAGCCTGACTTTTAGTCAACTCATCTCAAGTTGAGTAACAGTTTAGGTGCTCTGAAGCTTTGGAAGCTGGCTGGCTGTAATATCATATGCAGGATATAATTCATACAGTTTATGCTACAGTGACAGTGATCATTCATACTTCTACTGTTATGGTAAGTTTACTTATATAACTGTACTTTCATCAACAGTGGTGTATAGGTAGGAGTTCCCATGGTAATGACCACCTTTCTTCCACTGTTGTTTTGATATATATATATATATATATATATATATATATATATATATATATATATATATATATATATATATATATATATATATATATATATATATATTAAAAGAAGAAAATAAAACAAAAAGTACACATTTTAAATGAAAATAGGTGGGGGGCTTCAGCCCCCACACCCCCATAATTATATATACCAACTCCAGGGTCTCTCAAGACATTGGGGAGGGGGACAAATCCCAGTTTTATGCCTTGAATACTGTTTTTTGACCAAATGAAATTTCGACCAAATGGGTTTCGATCAAATGGTCTGTCGATCAAATGAAGTAGACTCATATATATATATATATATATATATATATATATATATATATATATATATATACATACACAAAAAGATCTAATTAACTCCCCAGTCCTGTGCTTACCCTTTCTAACAAGATGACTAGCTTCAGAACTTTGTCTTTGCCTTTATTATGAAGCGTGGATGTCTATTTTCAACAATTCTACAGGCTCACTTTGCGTGTGGGTTGAAAGCTGCCATTTGATAGTTGAGAAATACCTTTTTGTCCTGGGTTGTAGCTATGAGATTCAGATGTATACTGTGGTGTCACAATATACTTTAGTGTTAACTTTCTGGCCCCACATAAAGTGTTCTGTAAATGTTAATGTAAGGCCTATGACTTTTACCACAGATTTGTGGTAAAACTCTATATACTGAGGAATAAGCAGCACAATATATTAAAGAAAAGGAAACATTTCAAGTCTATTAATCAAAATAGAAAACAATCTGGCAGAATTGTAAAGCTTAGAGAAAACTAACGTGATAAAGAGACAGATTTTTTTTCTGGAGAAAACACTGAGCAGTAGTAATTGAGATGCATAATATATATGCAAAACATTGTCATAAATAGTAACCATTTAATTTTAAGAAGTGCATACACTGATAACCTTAGGAACGAGAACCATCATGAGATGATGTAATCCTTTATGCCCAAAACCATTCCTTCTGGTGATGTGGGTCATTTTCATAATTTGCATCCCCAGCTTAGACAACAGGAATGTAATTGTTGCACAGGTACAGAAGTAATGCAGTCCTTTCTTTACATGGGAGACCATTATTTTCTCCACTGAAGCAATTAGGTTGATGGATTTTCAGTAACCTGCCTTTTCTTAAAAGACTTACCTTTCTAAAAACTCCATTTCTGCAAACCCAGTACTATCCTGGATAGTTTGTCACACAAACCTAACAATAATATCATGGATTGCTTTGTACCCAGTCATCATCATCTTTCGGCTGTTCCCGTTAGGGGTCGCCACAACGAATCACCTGTTTCCATTTCTGCCTATCCTCTGCATCTTGCTCTGTCACACCAACCACCTGCATGACCTCTCTTACCACATCCATAAACCTTATCTTAGGCCTTCCTCTTTTCCTGTTACCTGGTAGCTTCATCCTTAGCATCTTTTTCCCAATATACTCCACATCCCTTCTCAGCACATGTCCAAACCAATGTAATCTTGCCTCTCTGGCTTTGTCTCCAAACCTTCCAACCTGGGCTGACCCTCTAATATACTTATGCCTAATCATGTCCACCCTCATCACACCCAGTGCAAATCTTAACATCTTTAACTCTGCCACATCCAGCTCAAACACCTGCCTTTTTGTCAATGCCACTGTCCCTAACCCATAAAACATAGTTGGTCTCACTACCCTCTTGTAGACCTTCCCTTTCACTTTTATAGGTACTCGTCTGTCACAAATCACTCCTGACACTCTTCTCCACCCACTCCATCCTGCCTGTACTCTCTTCTTCACCTCTCTTCCACACTCACCGTTACTCTGAACTATTGACCCCAAGTATTTAAACTCATCCACCTTCGCCACCTCTACTCCTTGCATCCTCACCATTCATCTGTCCTCCCTCTCATTCCCAAACATATATTCTGTCTTAGTCCTGCTGACCTTCATTCCTCTTCTCTCTAGAGCATATCTCCATCTCTCCAAGGTCTCCTCCACCTGTTCCCTACTCTCACTACATATCACAATGTCATCTGCAAACATCATAGTCCATGGGGACTCCTGTCGGATCTCGTCTGTCAACCTGTCCATCACCATTGCAAATAAGAAAGGGCTCAGAGCTGATCCTTGATGTAACCCCACCTCCACCTTAAACGCATCCGTCACTCCCACTGCAGACCTCACCGCTGTCACACTACCCTCGTACATATCCTGTACCACGCTTACATACTTCTCTGACACTCCTGGCTTCTTCATACAGTACCACAACTCCTCTCTAGGCACCCTGTCATATGCTTTCTCCAAGTCTACAAAAACACAATCCAACTCCTTCTGACATTCTCTGTACTTCTCCATCAACACTCTCAGAGCAAACATCGCATCTGTAGTGCTCTTTCCTGGCATGAAACCATACTGCTGTTCACTAATCATCACATCCCTTCTTAACCTAGCTTCCACTACTCTTTCCCATAACATCATGCTGTGACTGATCAATTTAATCCCTCTGTAGTTACTACAGCTCTGCACATCACCCTTATTCTTAAAAATCAGTACCAAAACACTTTTTCTCCATTCCTCATGCATCCTCTCACTTTCCAAGATTTCATTAAACAATCTGGTTAAAAACTCCACTGCCATTTCACCTAAACACCTCCATGCTTCCACAGGTATGTCATCTGGGCCAACAGCCTTTCCATTCTTCATTCTCTTCATAGCTATCCTTACTTCCTCCTTGCTAATCCATTGTACTTCATGATTCACTATCCCTACATCATCCAACCTTCTCTCCCTCTCATTCTCTTCATTCATCAACCCCTCAAAGTACTCTTTCCATCTCCTCAACACACTCTCATTGCTTGTGAGTATGTTTCCCTCATTATCCTTTATCACCTTTACCTGCTGCACATCTTTCCTAGCTCGGTCCCTCTGTCTAGCCAGGTCCTTTTCTCCCTCCTTAGTGTCCAACCTTTCATACAACTCTTCATATGCCTTATCCTTAGCCTTCGCCACCTCTCTCTTTGCCATGCACCTCATCTCCTTATACTCCTGTCTACTTTCTTCATCTCTCTGACAATCCCACTTCTTCTTTGCCAACCTCTTTGCCTGTATACTCTTCTGTACTTCCTCATTCCACCACCATGTCTCCTTGTCGTCCTTCCTCTGTCCCGATGTGATACCAAGCACCTTTCTAGCCATCTCCCTTACTAGCTCTGCTGTAGTTACCCAGCTATTTGGTAACTCTTCACTGCCACCCAGTGCCTGCCTTAACTCATCCCTGAACTCCACCTCACAATTAACCTTTTTCAATTTCCACCATTTGATCCTTGGTGCTGTCCTCACACTCCTCCTCCTCTTCTTGATCACCAACGTCATCCTACAAACCACCATCCTATGCTGCCTAACTACACTTTCTCCGGCCACCACTTTACAGTCTCCAATCTCCTTCAAACTGGCCCTCCTACATAAGATATAATCCACCTGTGTGCATCTTCCTCCACTCTTGTATGTCACCCTATGCTCCTCCCTCTTGTTAAAATACGTATTCACCACAGCCATATCCATCCTTTTCGCAAAATCCACTATCATCTGACTTTCTGCATTCCTTTGTTTAACACCATACCTACCCATCACTTCCTCATCCCCACTGTTCCCTTCACCAACATGCCCATTTAAATCTGCTCCAATCACCACTCTCTCACCCTTGGGTACAGTCATCACCACTTCATCCAATTCACTCCAAAATTTTTCTTTCTCATCCATTGCACACCCAGCTTGTGGAGCATATGCACTAACAGCATTAATCATTACACCATCAATTTCCAGCTTCATAAACATAACTCTATCCAACACCCTTTTCACCTCCAAAACACTCTTCACATACTGCTCCTTCAGAATAACTCCTACGCCATTTCTCCTCCCATCCACATCATGATAAAACAATTTGAACCCACCTCCGATACACCTAGCCTTACTCCCCTTCCATCTGGTCTCTTACACACACAATATACCAACCTTCCTTCTGTCCATCATATCAGCTAGCTCTCTCCCTATACCAGTCATACTGCCAACATTCAAAGTTCCGACCCTCACTACCACAGTCCTAGCCTTTCTCCTCTCTTCCTGCCTTCGGCCATGCCTTTCGCCTCAATGTTAGGTCTTCTCTGACACATTCTTCTTAAAATTGGTTAGTATTTATGACATTCTTTTGCATATATTTTACGTATCTCAGTTAGTATCCCTCACTGTTTTGGCTGAAAAAAAATCTAGCCCTTTTATCATACTTTCTTCTCTAAGCTTTACAATTTCACGAGATTGCTTTATATTTTAGCTAATGTACTTGAAATGTTTCCTTTTCGGCAGCATCCTGTGCTACATATTCATCTCTCTATATAGTTTCTTTCCTAGCTATTCTTGCCTGCAACTCTTTGCTCACTTAGAAACTTTGCTTACATGTGAACGTGTGTGAGAAAAGCTTAGAAACTGCAGACGCCATCTTTTCCAAAAGGGACAGATAGCCTAGTTTCCAAGCTTTGTGGGGTTTTTTCAACTGATTGACACTGTGTATGACTTTGTTACTGTAAAAATATGTTAACAATGAACTTCACTGCCAGTTTGAATGAAACAGCTCTTTATTAGAAGCCTTCTCTCCCGCAAGTTAGATATTTCATACTAAAGCTTAGGGTGGAATGTCTGCTTCTGATCAGCAGAATGTTTAAAAACTCTGCACATTGACAGCATTACAGATGCAGGATGGTGTAACTTCAGGTTAGAGATCGAGCATTAGACATGTAATGGGATAGAATATCATTCACCAGAAAAATGCAGGGAAACAGCAAGAGCCTGATGGAAGGGTAAATATCTAGTCTGACATAATTGTAAGGTACCTTCAGACAGGAGTGTTGCCCTTGAAGTGCACTGATACCATTGTCTGCCTGTCTTGTTTTTGTGCACTAATAAAGTCTGTTTATAAGTACCTTGAAGAGGAACAGGATCTGTCTTGCACTTATCCTGATCCAAGCATTTACCCAGTCAAAGGCAAAACCCTTCTCTACCACAGCCGGCTGTCCAAAATCTAACTTCTTTCATACACTCATGTCATTATTGATATAGATGGAAATTTAGCCAATCTGCTAGAGCATTTTGGGGCATTTCATGTTATATTTTATTGTATATTTGATGCCTGTGTACTGGCCTAGCAATCAAGGAGCCTCAATTCTCACCACTAACACCAGTGAGGGGCGTCCATATAGGGAAAGGATAATTAAATACACACACAGTAAAGTACAATTTCCCTTAAGAGCACACAACGATCACAGTCAATCTGGAGCTGGCTTCTTCCTTTCTCTCCAGGTCCCCAATAAGACTCCCCACTGACACAGCTTATTGGGTCCAGATCTCAGCCTAGTGGGCAAGCTAAAACCTCCAACACCCTCTCTGTCCAACCAGTGCTTCATGTCCCTGCCCAAGTAGCTGACACACACACACACTTTGAGATAAGAGTTATATACAACCACACAGACACTCCTGGGGAAGGCTGGTACAAGTTCTCCAGCTGTGTCCCTATACCCAGACTATATAGTAGTACCACTTGCCACCACCCACTAATATTTATCAGCTACTAAAAGGCCCTTATTAAAGGGTGCCCAATTAGACTGCGCAATATTATTATCCAAATGATAAGTATGACTGAACAGGAAGGCTATTGGAGTGGCTATGTACAGTATCATTAAATACATGCAATGTACTCTTAGAGCTTAAATTATCTCTACACAAAACAGCCACAGTTAAAAGGTTTAAAAATATTTAATAATAAATAATAAAAACACAAGACAATACTTCTTACTACACAGTGTTAGTCAAGAGTTCAGAGATCACAGAGAAATGCTTAAAATAATACAGTAGAAAATTTCTGACTTCAATACAGAAAAAAATATCTAATCTTCCTAGTTCCTAGCTATATCTAAGAGAAAACACAGTTCTAAACTAAACATACATATAGAACACAGGCAGTGCTGGTGAGTTGGATGTTCTCAAGACAAATGCTAAATGCTCTCATTCTTTCTTGTCCTTAAATTGATAATGCAGTACCACTGATTCCTTTCAGATTACATCATTTCTTTCTGGTTCCCAGACTAACAGAAACTCAGAGGTTAATAGCCCTTTTGATCTTGCAGCTATCCAGGAAGCCAGAGCAATAAAAGGAATTATACATGTAAATTCTAGCCATTAACTCTGGTCTCAAAACAATAGGCAGAATGCCTCCCTCTAGACATCTCGAATCTGTGTTTTAGATCAAAGAATTTCACAATGCTTGACTTATCAGCTTTCTTACAGCAGCGTGCACTGCTGTTACATTTTTTCCAGTTCAACATCCAATACAGTCTTTTCACGTTTAAGAGAACAAGCCTGTGGCTTATATTAATCTACAAATGACAAAATTATCTACAAAATTTGATCTGGCTAGGTTGGCAGCCTTCACCTATCTTCACACATCCCCCCCTGGAGAACTCAAGCTGTTTTTCAAGTGACCCTTGAGAAAAGTTGCTTGAGAGGGTTAAGTCTATCTATGTATACTTTACCCCATTTCCTGTCTTGAGAGCCCATCTGCATTGGCATTTCTAATCCCACTGAGGTGCTGCACTGGCATATCATATGCTTTTAACCCTAGGGTCCATCTTAGTAATTTGGCATTTTGCTGGCTGGCTTTGTTTAACCATGTTAGGGGATTGTGATTTGTAACTATGGTGAATTTTCTTCCATACAGGTAAGGCTGAAATTTCTGCAGTGCCCACACTATGGCTAGACATTCCTTTTCTACAGCTGCATAGCATTCCTCCCTGGGTTGGAGCCTACAACTGAGATAAACCACTGGGTGCTCTTCTCCCTCTGAAGAAATCTGGCTAAGTACAGCCTCCCCCCCCCCCCCATGGTTTGAAGGATCCACCTGCACAATAAATTCTTTGCTGTAATCTGGACTGGCTAACACAGTGGGTCCTCCCAAAGCTTCTTTAAGCTTCTGGAATGCCTGCTCACATGCTGGGGTCCACACTACCTTATCTGGCCTGTTTTTCCTTGTCAGTTCTGTGAGAGGAGCAGCTATGGTACTATAACTGGGGATGAACTTTCTGTAGTACCCTGCTGTCCTTAAGAATGCCCTTACCTGCTTTTTGGTAAAAGGTGCAGACCATGCCTGAATGGCTTCTACTTTGACAGGTTCTGGCCTGATCTTACCACTCTTCACTCTATGTTCCAGGTAGGAGACCTCTGCCATACCCACCTGACATTTGCTTGGCTTAATGGTCAACCCTGCCCTCTGTAGTCTGCCCAACACCTCCCTGACATGTTGAAGGTGCTCTTCCAGGAATGGCTGTAGATGGCAATATCATCTAGGTAAGCAAGGGCAAACCCTCCTGCTCCTGCTAGGATATGATCTACCAGCCTCTAGAAAGTTTCTGGGGCATTTTACATCCCAAAGGGCATCTTTGTGAACTCATACAAGCCAAAAGGAGTCACAAAGGCTGACCTCTCTCCAGCACTGGGAGTCAAGGGCACCTGCCCAGTAACCCTTGGTAAGATCAAAAGTTGTAAGATACTTAGCCCAACCCAGCTGCTCTAGGGCCTCATCTGTCCTAGGCATGAGGTAAGCATCTGACTCTGTGTGACTATTTAATTTCCTGTAGTCCACACAGAGCCTGGTGCTGCCATCCTTCTTTGGCAGTAGCACCACTGGGGAGGCCCAGGGACTGTTGGACTCTTGAATTACCCCTAGTTCCAACAGTTCCTGCATCTCCTCCTTCAGAGTCTGTTTGACTCTCTCAGGCACCCTATAAAGGGCCTGCCTAATAGGCCTTTGGGGTCCTGTATCCACCTGGTGCTGCACCAGGTGGATGCACCCTGGTTTCCCAGTGAACATGTCTCCAAACTCCTGTAACACTGCTCGGATTTCTCGAACCTCAGTAGGAGATAGCTGCTGGGACATTGCTACCCCTTCCACTGAGGTGTCAGTTTGAGCCTCACTGAGGAGATCAGTCACCAGATTTCCCTCAGACTCCTCCTGCAATCCACTGCAAATGCTCAGCACAAGGGCCTCCCTATCATGGTAAGGTTTCATCATGTTAACATGGTGCAATTTGTGCTCCTGCCTTGCACTTCTACCATGTAGTTAACATCACTTATTTTTCTTACCACCTTGTAGGATCCCTCCCAAGGTGCTTGCAGCTTGTGGTGTCTGACAGGAATGAGAACCATTACCTGCTGCTCTACAGTGTACTCTCTAGCTCAAGCATTCCTGTCATACCCTATCTTTTTCTGTTATTGGGCTTCTGCCAGGTTCTCCTGGGCCAAGCCCATGAGTTCCCTGAGCTTTGTCCTGCGGTTTAGGACATATGCCACAACAGACTCCTTGTGAGATTTACACTCACCTTCCCACTCTTCATTAATTAAATCTAGAGGTCCCCTCACTCTGTGCCCACACAACAACTCAAAGGCTGAAAAACCTGTGGATTCTGGGGAATCTCTCTGTAAGCATACAACAGATGGGGCAAATATTTGTCCCACTCCCTCTTAAACTGGTTTGCAAATGCCCGTAGCATAAACTTGATTGTACAGTTTAACCTCTCAACAAGACCATTAATCTGGGGATGGTAGTGGGTGGTCTTCATGTGCTTCACCCCACAGTACCTCCACAGACAAGCCAGCAGGTCTGACATGAAAATGGCACCTCTGTCAGTCAGTATTTCTTTTGGGAAACCTACCCTGCTGAAAATCTCTAACAAAGCATTTGCCACCTTTTCTGTCTCAATGGAGGACAAAGCCACTGCCTCACGGTATCTTGTAGCATAATCTACTACCAATAGGATATACTTTTCCCCTGTGGAACTTGGTGTGCTCAGAGGCCTCACAATATCCAGAGCTACCCTCTGAAATGGCTCCTCAATCACAGGCAAAGGCATCAAAAGAGCTCTCACCTTGTCTCCTGCCTAGCCTACCTTTTGGCACTGCTCATAGATCCTGCAGTACCCTGTTACAACTCTGGAAATTCCAGGCCAATAGTAGTTCTGCATAATATGTCTCTTTGTACATTTTAGGCCCATATGACCTGCAAAGAGAATATCATGGGCTATGGCTAGAAGCACCAGATGGTAGGCTCTAGGCACTACCAACTACTGTACCTTCTCATCTTCTAGCCCTCCCTCAGGGGTCCACTCGCTATATAGTAACCCTTTGTCCCATTATACAAATTCCCCCTTCCATTGAGAATCAGGTGCCTCACTAGCTACCTGCTTCAGGCCTTGCACTGTAGGGTCTGAGAGCTGAGCCTGTCTCATCTTTCTCTTTGTAACCCTTCCCAGATCCCCTTCCACAGTAAGTCTGGCATCCTCTGACAGTGGTGCCTCACTGTCAGCCTGGGTAATACTACTCACCTCTACCTTTGCAGTCACTCTGTCTTAGGAAACATCAGTACCCACAAGCAGCTGTGGCTCACCTTCAGTCTCACTGCTACAGTGTAGCTTCCTCCCTGAAGTAACCACCTCACCAGTCCTGGCTGCAAGTATGCTGTCTGTCGGGGTCTCCCCCAGACTAACAGACCCACATGCTTGTCTTGAAGTCTGACTGCATGTAACTGTATAAACACATGGTACTGCTTCATCCAAATCCTTCCTTATCAGGACATCTGCAGGATGTTAGTTCAGTACCCCTGTTGTCTCAAGGCAACCTACTATTGGCATTTTGTCTTTCCCACTTACTGACTCTCTCACATTTTGTTCCCCACCTTGCCTCCGTGGACATCTGTATGCCACATGGCCCCACTGGTTGCATTCAAAACATTTAACCCTAGGTCCTGGACATGTACCTGGACTAGTGGCTTACCCTGCTACTAGCAGAGTCTGTTGGGGCAGGCTGTGCTGCCCACCATGGGTTCCTTTAGACCCATGAGCAGTACTGGGGGTCCCCTTCCTGTGCAGGGAGGACCTGCTTGCTAGGTATATGTCTCCCTTCTTCCCCAACTCATCTGAAGTAGCAGATTGTCTATCAGCTAACCAGATCCTCATGTCCTCAGGCAAAGTGCTAAGGGCTTGTTCCCTCACCAAAAGGTCTGCCAGCCCTTCAAAAGTGGTGGCCTGACATCCACTCACCCACCTATGAAAATAAGTGCTCAGTTCAGCAACATATTCACACGCACTTTCATCTGCCTTGCGTCTATGCTCACAAAACTTTTTTCTATACGTTTCAGATGTTAGCTTAAAAATTTCTAACAAGCAGTTCTCAACAGTAGTATAATCAAAACATTCCTGATCAGAAATTTTAGGCAACACAGTTACAGCTTTACCATGGAGTAAGAGGGTCAGGAACCATACCAAGAGCCTTTGATCAACATCATACTGTTTAGATACCCTCTCAAACATATGAATGAAACTATCAAAATTATCCCTCTCTGTAAACTGCAGAAGAGCATTACCTTCATGACTCTGGCAAAGAGTCAGCATCTTCTTTTCATGTGCCTTTGCCTTTCCTTTTCCTCAGCTTCCAGGCGTAGCAGTTTCTCATTCTCCTCAGCCTGCAAATGTCACAGTTTCTCATTGTACTCGCTCTCTAGATGTCTCAGTCTCTCAGCTGCTTCTATTTCCAGATGCCTGGCCTCCAACTCAAGTCTCTTTAGCTCCAGATGGATTTTTAAGTCCTCTGCAGAAAGGTTGAACTGTCCATTCTTTGAGTGTGGTACATCTCCACTACCAGTCTGATTGTCCTCCTGGTTGCCGTTTCCATATGCAGCTGTGACCAAAGCTGCAATCATGTCTGCCTTAGTCAGGTTTCCATGCACCAGTCCCCTATCTTGGCACATCTCAGCCAGCTGGCTCCTTGTCAGCTTTCTGTACTCCTCTGCTGACATGCTGCCTGCTCTCCCTGACTAACTAAGCTAACAAAAACAATAAAACAGTTGTGATCTGAACTCTAAGTATTCACTGCCTGGCTGATTTAGAGTACAAAAACACCTTCAGTGATCACTGTACACAGCTACAGGAATTGACACTACCCACACCACTATAAGCCAATTAGTATTTGCCAACCAATTAATATGTGGTGTGGATATCCCAACACTGCCAAACAATTAATATGTGACACCCGTGCACTGGCCTAGCAATCAAGGAGCCTCAGTCCTCACCACTAACACCAGTGAGGGGCATCCATATAGGGAAAGGATAATAAATACACACACAGTAAAGTACAATTTCCCTTAAGAGCACACAGAGATCACAGTCTGTCTGGTGCTGGTTTCTCCCTTTCTCTCCAGGTCCCCAATAAGACTCCCCACTGGTACAGCTATAGGGTCCAGATCTCAGCTTAGTGGGCAAGCTAAAACTTCCAGCACCTTCTCTGTCCAACCAGTGCTTCATGTCCTTGCCCACGTAGCTGACACACACACACACTTTGAGGTAATAGTTATATACAACCACACAGACACTCCTGGAGAAAACTTGCACAAGTTCTCTAGCTGTGCCTCTTTTACCCAGATTATATGGTAGTACCGTTTGCCACCACCCACTAATATTTATCAGCTACTAAAAGGCCCTAATGAAAGGGTACCCGATTATACTGTGCAATATTATTATCCGAATGGTAAGTGTGATTGAACAGCAAGGCTATTGGAGTGGCTTTGTACAATATCACTAAATACATGTATTGTACTCTTAGAGCTTAATTATCTCTACAAAAACAGCCACAGTTGAAAGGCTTAAAAATATTTAATAATAAATAATAAAAACACAAGACAATACTTCTTACTACACAGTGCTAGTCAAGAGTTCAGAGATCACAGAGAAATGCTTAAAATAATACAGTAGAAAAGTTCTGACATCAATACAGAAAAAAACTAATCTAATCTTCCTAGTTTCTAGCTATATCTAAGAGAAAACACAGTTCTAAAATAAACGTACATATAGAACACAGGCAGTGCTGGTGAGTTGGATGTTCTCAAGACAAATGCTAAATGCCCTCATTCTTTTTTGTCCTTAAATTGATAGCACAGTACCACTGATTCATTTCAGATTACATCATATATTTCTGGTTCCCAGGCTAACAGAAACTCAGAGGTCAATAGCCCTTTTGATCTTGCAGCTGGTCAGTAAGCCAGAGCAATAAAAGAAATTATACATGTAAATTCTATAGGTTCATAGGTTCATAGGTTAGTACTAGGCTATCGGCCCTAGGGCCTATGCAAGCCTAGCCATAACAATTCCCTGGATATTTCTTCCCACAATATTTACTTCTCCAGGTCCCTGTCTAGTAGGGCAACTTACATTATCCCCGGGGTGAATTTCCTATCTCCCATCCAATCATCAAGGTTCCTTTTGAAGAGGGCCAATGAGGCACTCTGCTTGATATGTATGGGCAGTCTATTCCAGAGTATGGGGAGTCTCTGAGTCAGGAACCTATCCCTCCAGCATGTTTTGTTCATTATGATGACAAGGTTTAGATCCCTGGAGCGTGTGGCTCTGAGGGATTGGGATTTCTTTAAGTGGAACATGTCCAACAGCTCAGGGTTTGACATGGCCTTGTATGTTAAGCAGAGATCGCGTCTGAGTAGACAATATGCCACAGAGTATAGCTGGAGTTTTTTTAGACGGTCAGTATATAGCATCTGCTTTAGGCCTGTGATTCTTTTAGTGAGGTATTTCTGTGGCCTTTCAAGCTGTTGCAGATGTCTTGTGAGGTATATACCAAACGGGGCATTATACTCTATAATGGGTCTAATGATGGATGAGTACAGTGGGACAATGTCCTCCTTTTTTCTGGATGAAAAGCCCTTAGTGATGAGGTGTGCCACATAGAAGGATTTCTTGACTGTTGTGGCAATGTGGTTATCGAAAGTGAGACCACTGTCCACCTGTGTCCCTAAGTCTCTCATCACACTTTCGATGTTTAGTGTCCTGCCACCTATGTGGTAATTCATGGGTACATGTTTTTTTCCAAAGGGGATAACTATACATTTCTTGGCATTAAGCTTGAGCCCATGGCTCTGGCACCAGGCATCTGTTTCTGTAAGGCCCTTTTGTAGAATATCCACATCATTTGGGGATTCAATAATGGCTCCCAGTTTGCAGTCATCTGCAAACTTTGTTAGCCAGAGTCCCTTAGTGTTGGCCTGTACTTCAGGGAAGTAGATGCCAAACAAGAGTGGTCCCAGGACTGAACCCTGAGGTACTCCACTTGTCACTTGTCTGGAGCTGGATTTGGAGTCGGCTACTTTTACTGTCTGGGTTCTGTCAGTAAGCCAGTTAGCAACCCATCGAGTGATGTAGGGATTTATGCCCAGCTTAGTAAGTTTATCTATGATTCCAGAGTGGGGGATGGTGTCAAAGTCCTTGGTGAGGTCCAGATAGGCTGTGTGGACTGCCTTACCCTCGTCCACAGCTCTGGAGACTGATTCGAAGAAGTCAATCAGATTCAGGAGACAAGATCGGCCCTTCACAAACCCAAACTGGGTGGGGTTCAGTGTTTGAAGGTTGCCAATGTCTTTGTTTATAAGTTCTATGATAATGCGTTCCATGCTCTTGCAAATCAGGCTTGTCAGACTGATGGGACGGTAGTTCCCGGGATCCAAGGTGGATCCTCCCTTTTGGAGCGGGATAACTGTAGCTGTGCGCCACTCAGTGGGCACAAAGCCTGAGATGAGGCTATGATTAAACATGACACTTAGGTGAGGTGCCAGTTCATTTTGTAGTTCATGTAGTACACAGCCTGGGATGTCATCTGGTCCCATGGATTCTGTATTCTTAGCTTTGGAGAGTGCAGTTTCTACCTGTGTGGCCGTGATTATCGGAATTTGGCAATCTTTTGGTATTGAGATGGGCCCTTTAGGGGGTGAGAGTGGGGTGAAGTTGGCACTAAATCGATCTGTCAGGATGTTGGCAATATCCTTGGGATCAGTATATTTAATGCCATTCTGTTGTAACTCAGAGCAGATCTGAGCATTGCCATTTAGATTATTGACATAACTATAGAATGCCTTGTGGTTGTCTTTGGAATCTTTGGCAATTTTATTTTTGTAACTAGCTTTTGAGGATTTTATGAGGGCTCTCAGCTTCTTACTGAGGCTGGTGAGGGAGTTTTTTGCATCCTGGGATTTTCCTCTTTTTTGCAACAGTTTCTTCCTTCTGTTGTATAGTTTGTTTATAGCAGGGGACCACCAGATTGGCTTCATTTTTTTGGAGAAGAGCATCTTGGTTCTATTTGGGATGGCATGATTCATGCATGAGTGGATGTGCTCATACAGTGCCTTAGTGTAGGATTCTGCAGTCTAACTTCCAGATCCCGTCTGCGTGGGTGTTGTGAAGTTTGTCACTTCTGACTTCAGTAGTTTGAAGTTGGCTTTGGAGAAGTTTTTTAAGGAGGTTTCCTTACTGGGGGGGGTGGGATGTGGATGTCAAGGGTGATTTGCTTATGGTCAGACCTGACCAATGAGGGGGTGACCACTGGTGTGGAGCATCTATCTCCCATGTTGGTAATGATCAGGTCTAGGATATTGGAGCCCCTGGTGGGACAATGAATTAGTTGATCCAAGGCATTGGAATTTATGAATTCCAAGAACCATTGGGAAAAGGAGTTGGTACCTGAGTAGTTTTCCCAATTAATGGCAGGGTAGTTGAAATCACCCAGTATTAGGGTGTTTGGTTGTATCTTAATATTTTCCAGTATGTTTAGAAAGGTGTAGTGAGAATCATGGGGCATGGTTGGGGATCTGTAGCAAGCTACAATTTGGATTGCAGTCTTACCTAGTGTTAGTTGCACCTGGAGAATTTCAGATGCATTGTGTTGGGCAACTAGCCTGGAGGTGTGAATATCTTTAGTGAATATGGACACTCCTCCACCTTTAGTGTTTCGGTCCTGGTTTTGTGGCCAAAAAGTGTGGTAAGAATTGTAGCCTGGTATTACAGGGGTGCTCTCTGGAGCCTTGAACCAGGTCTCAGTTACTGCACAGATATTGATGTTCTCCATTTTTAGGAGTGCCTTGAGAGAGTGCATTTTGAGGTTTAGATTTCTAGCATTGAGTAGCATTACCTTCAGATTTTGCCTGCTTCTATCTGTTACGGTGGTGGTTTTATCCTTTGAACCTTGCCTAAAAAAGGCACTATAGGAGTGGCAAGAGCTTTAGCCAGTAACCTGAATCCCAGTGGTGATAGATGCAGACCATCTCTAGCAAAGCATCGTGGTTTGTCGATCATGTCTTCCCAGGCAGACAAATACTGGATCCCCTTTGAATGACACCAGAAGCTTAGCCAATTGTTGAAGTCAATCATTTTGTCCTCATACTGTGGTATCATTCTTGGTGAAGGCAGGATGCTACTCAGGGCTAGGGTCATACCTGTCTGGGTCACATGATCCAAGAGCTCTTCCATATCTCTTTTCATGTAGTCCAGGGAGGTACGTCTCAAGTCATTCACTCCAGCATGGACAATGACAGAGTTGTATTTGTACTTGTTGTGGAGTGACTTGAGTGCATGCGTTATGTGGCGGATCCTGGCACCCGACAGGCAGCTGACTGTAATTTTCTCCTTGTTCAGTCTGGTGAGTGGGACATCAGTGTGGCTGACTATAGAGTCACCTATGACTAAAGTGTTGGGTAAATTGTCTTGCCTTAGGGGCTGTTGTTGGGTGGCACACTGGTGTTGTGAGCTATGTGTCACTTTGGTTGTGACTGGTGTTTGTTTGCATTTCAGCTTCAGAGGACCTTGTTGCTTGGGCAGGTTAATGTTAAGGGCCTCTGCATATGTGGGTTTAGTGATGCTATGTGTGGGTGATGATGGTGTGGGTTTTGAAGGGCTATGAGTTGCTTGAGGTGTGATGCAGGTGTTAACCTTCTCCTCTTGACTGTCTAGCACAATCTTGGCCGGAGAGAGCTTTGCTTCCAGTTTGGCTATGTAAATGCATCTGTTGCAGGTTTCAGTGTTGGGTGGTAGGAAGAGAGGAATGCCTGTGTACATGAGGCAGTTGCCGCATTGCCCCAGTATGCCCAGATTCACCAGGTGGACAAGAGAAATCACCGGAAGCTGACCCTTGGACATGCCTGTTTAGGTGCTTTTATGTAAAGTTTAAGAGCTGTTTTCCCTTACCTTTGCAAGGTACTTTGCAATTATAGGCTGTTTAGTGCCTATGATTAATTTCTCCTTATTGACAAGGAGAGCTGAGTGCTTGTATCTGCTTCAGGCTTCCTAGTGCTTTCCAGCAGGTTCTAGAGCAAGTGCTAGTCACAGGGGTTCAGCTTTTAGTGCTACTACTGATAAACCAGCTAGTTTTAAGGGAAAATTTGAAGACCAGACTTTCTGGCACCTGGAATAGTTTAACTGTAGCCTCACAGTGCTGCACGATGTGAAAAATATGCAAACACACGCGTTTTTAAGCCAGAAAGTTGAAAGGGATAGAAATCAGCCCAAAAGGCTAATAAAATTACAATTTCAGAGCTGGAAACCACTCCTCTAGCGTTAGATAGGCAGTACAATGCTCACCAGTCCCATTGGTAGGCAGTAGGACTTCCCTCTACCAATGCAAGGTCTGGATAGCTCTGAGCACAGAAAATAAAGTCCTGAGACAAGCAAAGCTAGGGATATGTACTGGCTAGAAAAGGTGGGAAACGAGCAAACAAGATAGTATTTTTTTGTTGTTGAAACAGGCTAAACAATGCTATAATACAGTAAATAAACACAGAAAAGGCTAACACACTTGAGTGTGTAGTCCTAGACAGTAAATGCAATTAAAACTCTACAAAATTAGCAATTTAAAACTTTTTAAAATGAAGCAAGGCAAGTGCACAACCGAAAAACGATTTAAGAGGAAGTAACACAGCAGAATAAGTAGCTAGTCTACATATACAGAGAAGTCTATATATGCAGAAAAGCAGCTAAAACATACAAACTCTTCAGATGCAGTGCAACCTTGAGCACTTAAGTTGTAGCAATATTAAGGCAATTACAGTTATAATAAAAGCTCTGAAATATACTCTATATTTCCAAAATGTTTGAGAAGAACAGTCAGGACACAAGGAGATTCAGGCAAAAAAAAAAATTTTTTTTTGAATGGGAAAAAGGAGAAACAGAAGGCCTTATCACATGTTCTCTCTGTATTAGGCAGAATGAGCTAATGACACTAGACTGGGAGGAGTGTCCCAGATCAGATTTACAGTAGGGGTGGGCCACTGCAAAGCCACCAAGAATAACAGCAAAACACCAACTGGGAGGGAGGGTGGGGACAAAAAAAAATAGCCTACAGACAGTAAGCACTAGAGAAAGCCACAAAATGAAAGTTTTTAAACAGATAAAGATTTGTAAAGATACAGAATGCTTTTAACTGCAAACAATAAAAGTGCTATATATAAATTGCTAGAAACAATAATCTGTATAAATAATAAAAAAACAGGATACTTATGTATCTCAGCTAACAGTTGTAGTCAACACCTCTTATTCACTCTGCTCACTGTGTATAGCCATTAACTCTGGCCTCAAAACAATAGGCAGAATGCCTCCCTCTAGACATTTAGGCTCCGAGTTTTAGATCAAAGAATTTCACAATGCTTGACTTATCAGCTTTCTTACAGCAGAGTGCACTATTGTTAAATTTTTTTTGGCTTACATTAATATTTACAAATGACAGAATTATCTACAAAATTCTATCTGGCTAGGCTGGCAGCCTTATCCTATTTTCACAGTATAATACTAACTGGTAATTAGTTTTCTCAATGGGAAAGACTACTGTTAAAGCTACCATGATTTCAGACTACCAGAAAATAGTATCCTCACTGTTCTATAAAAGATGTCAACAGCTAAAACATATGTGGTCTGCTTTAAAGGGTTGATAGTATTTACATCAACGTCTGCTGATAAACATAAGTTACAGGGAACAAGCCAAATATGTCTGTATTTAGCATCCACAGCCTCAGGCTAATTACACCTCCCCCTTTCTTGTGAAAATAAAAATCACAAAAAATTCTCTTTCACCATTAATTAAGCTTTCAATTGGCTTATCAGTTTTTTCCTTAAAACTAGCAGTAGCACAGTGAAGATGATAAGGCATGCTCAGTGACAGCTCATGTGCTTTTATGCAATTAGGTTGCAATCAGAAGATTTATCTGTAAGTATGCCATTAATGAAGCCACACACATTAAAAAAAAACTTCTTCCTCAAGCACAGCACCAAAAAGCAGGTAATTCCCTATGCTTCCTCAAAGATCTTCTATAAGTTATCTCTCCAATGAAAGAGAGAAATGTAAAAAAGTCAAGGAGTACCTGTCAAAAGTGAGAAATATTTGAGATAGATCTATGGGATTAGTTATATATATGTGAACAACAAGGGATTGGTTTGGTTAGTTAAAGACTATGAGTTTAGAATTTTAGTCAGGGCTAGTACATAGGCAGAGCCATTTGTTAGTGAGGTAGATCTTAAGTAGGGTTTTAAATTTGGTTGGGTCCACAGTGGTTTTGATAGCCTGTGGTTTAGTGTTCCAAAGTTTAGAGACATAGTGCTGTTGGATTTGATTATCTGTAGTATGGATTTACTGGAGGATCTGAGAACTCTAGATTGACATAAGATTGAAGTTGTTTTTGAAGAAAGGGGTTTTGTTAGGTAGGTGTAGCAGTTTGTGGGCAGCAAGGAGTTTGGTATAGGTTAGTTGGTGGGGTAGTTCTAGCCAATTGAGTTGTTGTAAGGCAGAGCAGTGGTGAGACCTGTAGGGAGAGTTAGTAGCAAATTTAACAACTTTATTGTAGCAAGTTTTGAGTTTGACTAGATTGGTTTTCTTTAGATTGGTGAAGATTGGGGAGGCATATAGCAGTGTGGAGTTCTGGCAATGGCCTGTTTAGTGGTGAATGTGAGGAATGGTTTGAGTCTATAGAGTGCACCAAGTTTTGAGTGTGTCTTTTTGATAGATTGGGAGAGGTGACTATCAAATCTCAGGTTGTTTGTATTAGCACTCCTAATAATTTTGTTTGATCTATGGTCAATATTATGGTATTGCTGAAAGAACGTGTTTGGAATGATGAGGGACACATGAAATGGTGGGGTGAAATAAAATATGTTTTATTTTGAATGGATTCAGAATTAGTTGAAAGTCTGATAACCAGACTTTAACAGCAAGGAATGATTGTTGTTTTTTTTTTCTTTGAGGTCTTTTAGGGTGGGTGCAGTGCAGATGACATTAGAGTCATCAGCATATTGGACAATGGAAGCTAGAGTAATAGCTGTATGGAGTTTATTAGTAAAGACAGCAAATAGTAGGGGACCAAGAATGGAGCCTTGGGGAACTCCCATGATAACAAGTAAGATGGAAGAGAGGTTTTGTATGACTTGACTGTCAGTTAGTTAAGCAACTATGGAACAATGACAGCGAGGAAAGGCTGAGTTTTAGAGAGGAGAGTTCATTGAGAAGCTTTTGATGATAAACAGTATCAAAAGCTTTGGATATCTCTAGGAAAATGAAGGAAACAAGATTCCCTTTGTTTCTATGGAGGTTGGTGGTACTGGTGAAGCTGACTAGGGCTGTTGTGGTACTATGCTTCAGGCAAAAATGGTGCTGGGTGCAGGTAAGGAGGTTATTAGATAGCAGATACTTTAGAAGCTGTGTATGAATACATTTTTAAGGATTTTGGATAGGGGTGATAAGATAGCTATGAGTCTGAGTTTGAGAACTTAGTAGATGTGCCACCTTTGTGCAGTAGAATTACACAGGATATTGTCCAGATGACAGGTATATATTACTCAGTGATAGATCAGTTAATAAGAATGGATACAGGGTAGGAAATAGTGTAAGCAGCAATTTGTATGAATTCTGATGGTAGGTTGTTGGCTGCCAGAGCTGTGGGCTTTAGTTTGGTGTAAATTTTAACAGGTTTGAACAAAAAGGTGTCAGTTGTGTCTGTGGATATGGTTGGGATTTTGGGGAGGATTGTACAGTGTTTTTTAGTGATTGAGCATATGGAATTTGTGAAGAAGGAGTTAAATTGTGCTGCTATTATGTCGTTGCTGTTGGATGATGGGAAGAGTGTAGTAGATTGGCTTGGTTGCAGGAGTTGTTTATGGCGGACCAAAATTTTTTAGGATTGTTGTGGTGCTTTTTCTGTAGAACTGTATAGTAAGTCTTTTTGTCCAGTTTAACATGGGCTTTTGCTTTATTTCTGAGTTGTCTATAGTGACCAAGGTTAGCACGATTTTTCTTAGTGTGCCACACTGTCCAGGTTTCTCACGCAATTTGAGTAGATTTTTAGTGTCTCTTGTTAGCCAGGGAGTGGTGTTAGATTTTATTCTGGTTGTAGGGCATGGTACTATTGTGTTGAGTATGTTGATGAAGGTTGTGTTAAAGCAGTGCACTGCAGTGTCTAAGAGTAGTGTTTTTAGAGGGGTCCAATCACAGTTTTGTAAAATGGAGTTCAAAGTTTGGGAGTTAAAGTATTTTTGTTCGGAATTAGATGATATGCTGAATTTTTGAAGGATGCGGATGGTGTCTGAATAGGTTTGTAGGGAGATGATCGCTAATGCTGTCTGGGAGATAGACTGATTGGTAGGTTTGGGCAGGTTTGTTAATGAAAATCCAGTCAAGATCTGATTGTCTTTTGGTTACTTTGTCAGTTCTAGTCAGGGAATTTATGACTTAAGTAAATCCGTGTAGGTTAATATAGTTAGTGGGTTTATCGGAGTTAAAAGTGTACCAGTCAATATTGAAGTCACCCATTATGATGGTTTCCTGAAGAAATGCTAGAGATATCCAATGTAAAAGATCTTCAAATGTGTTTGGATTATTGCCTGGAGGAATATATGTGGATATTATGATTAGAGATTTCTTGTGGTTAAGTTCTAGTCTGCTAAGCAGTGACTCAATATTGCTGAATTCAGGTAAGTTTGGTTCAATGAGTTGTACCTCTAAGTTTTGTTTGTACAGTAAGGCTACACCACCTATGCTCTTATTTTTTTCTGTCATGTCTGTGAATATTGTATCCTGGGGAGGATTTAATTGTTTCTAATTTTAGGTTTCAAACAAGATGCTGTTAGAACTATGATATTGGAGGAGTAGAGTGACAGGCCAGCATGTAGGTCATATATTTTATTGACTATACTCCTGACATTCATGTTAAGGAGGAGGAGGAGATTACAGCTACTAAGGGATGAGAGTATGGTAGCATTATGTGGTAGAGTGGAGGAACTGCTGCTTAGTTGTTGAATATATATTGCACAAGGGTTAGGATGTATATCTCCAGAGAGATATAATTGTGAAGAGAAGTATAATAGAAGCTTGGTGAACATAGATAAGAGTTTGGTAAATGTGAGAGATGTTTGAGTTTTTGGGAAAAGTTGGAGGTATTTATGTTAGAAGTATGCTATATATGTTGTGTTGAAGATGTTAGGTGCAATAACACGACAGAGTGTTAGTGAGTGTTGCTGCTGAAGGTTTGAATTAGTGGAAAAGGAGAGACAGCTTTGTAATTGGCATTGGTAGGAAGTTAAGCTGTAGGTGATTATAAAGATGGTACAGATGATAGTGTATAAGGATAATATCTGTACTTGTTTGAAAGCTGGAGATGAAAATATTCTTAGAGAAGGGAGAAGGAGACAGGAGGTGTGGACAGTAGGTGTGTTGCTGTGTGATTGGTTGAGAGTAAGAAGGGAATAGCTAATGAGGTATAAGGTTAAGTGTAGTGGGGTGGGTGGGATTTTGGGGTAGGGTAGGGCAATGGAGTGAGCCCAAACACAGCAAAACCAATATAATGTCTAATATGTGACACCTATGTACTGTGTTAAATGTCCGTAGAGCTTTAATATTAATTTTTAATTTCTAGTTGAATTACTTGTAAATGTCTGTGGAGCTTGAATTACTTGTTTAAATGTCTGTGGAGCTTTTCTCCCTGGTCCTCCACTGAAAATGGGCTACATCCCAGTTGTACTTTCCTGGTAAACACATGGTAAATAAATAAAATAAATAAATACTATATGTAGATGCTGAACTGTCATGGCCTGACATAACCAGTGCTGAATATAATGATGTGATAACAGAACTCTGAAATATGCCATTCAGATCAGTAAAAAAATGTCTTCCATTTTACAGTGCAATATATGTTGCACTTAAAATGTTTGGACTCTTTTGCAGGGTAACCATTTGAAATGTCTTGCCCTGCTATAGTGAATCCTGAAACATGGAGCCTGAATGGCCAAAAAAATGGGCTAACATATACTAAGTTAGAGATGGACATTTGTTGGAATATTTCCTTTTCTTCAAGGTATGTTAATCATGGATGTAGTATATATAAGTTGTGGAGTATGGAGAGCTTGCTCCTCTGCAAAAAAGACGTTTAAAAGAGAGTAGCAATGTTCAAAATTGTATCTTCTGTAGTTCCAGTCTGTTTCTTTTTCAGCTTCTCAGCAATCAGCATTTTGAGTGCTGACATTTCAATAGGGAGACTCTTGCAGTCCTTACTCAATCCCTAGCTGCATCCATAAAAGAATCAGTGGGAAAACTTTTGACAGGTACTCCTTGACTTTTTTACATTTCTCTCTTTCATTGGAGAGATAACTTATAGAAGATCTCTGAGGAAGCATAGGGAATTACCTGCTTTTTGGTGCTGTGCTTGAGGAAGAAGTTTTTTTTAATGTGTGTGGCTTCATTAATGGCATACTTACAGATAAATCTTCTGATTGTAACCTAATTGCATAAAAGCACATGAGCTGTCACTGAGCATGCCTTATCATCTTCACTGTGCTACTGCTAGTTTTAAGGAAAAACTGATAAGCCAATTGAAAGCTTAATTAATGGTGAAAGAGAATTTTTTGTGATTTTTATTTTCACAAGAAAGGGGGAGGTGTAATTAGCCTGAGGCTGTGGATGCTAAATACAGACATATTTGGCTTGTTCCCTGTAACTTATATCTTCCTATTCTGCTCATTTATACCACATCTGCCTCTTCATAACTACACATCTGCTTCATCATAACAATCTCCTCTCCTCTCTTCTCTTATCCACTGTTCTGTCAGCCCTTCTTAAATTACCCGTACTATCTTGATTTAGAAGTAATGTGACTGCACTATATGTAATGCTGTAAAGACTTTCAAACACTGTATGTCATATGGCATACTACTCCAAAATGTAATCTATGCTGACTGGGTCTTGGGTTGTCTTATATCTAGATAAGAATATAGTACCCTGTTCAGATTAGTACATAAAAAACATACTTTTCAGTGAATTCTAACCATTGGATCTTGGCCCTCCAAAGATCTTGGCCTATTTTGCAGGCTTTATACTTTAAACGTATTAACATCCCTGCTTCTCAGTGGCCTCAGTATGTTGTATCCATCTTAAATTTCTGAATGCTTTCCTGTTCCTCTTGTCATCACTTTTTCTTTAGGCTAGGCTCTCTGTCTTTCAGTAACTAGTGTATCTACTCAAACTGTTGTATGTGTAATGATTTTTAAACTATCTTATATAAGCCTAACGTTGTAAAGATTTCTAAAATAGTAGTTTTCGTGTAAATTGAGACTGATAGTAAAGAAGGCATTTAGACAATCGCATTCAGGATCCATGGCACTTTCTGCATCCTTCTTACAGGACTTTTTGCAATGATGAGTACTTGCAGTGGGCTTACATTTCGTTGTGTCATTCCTGGACAGTTTGGTGACCCCTTCAGCTTCCTTGTGGTTATAATTTTCTTTAAGTTACAGTTGTCAGCACAGGAGACCTGGCTTTAGTTTTCTGCAGGTAGTATGTGTATGTGATATTATTACTGTTGGTGTTCTGTTGGTGTTCTGCATGTCAGAATTTGCAGACCATTCATCTCTTTGAATTCTTAAATAAATATTTTGCTTTGTGACTGTGCTCAAGGTGATTTACAATCTAAATGTTTTATTTTTTTTTTATTTCAAAGGCCTGACACCATCCTCTTTGGGTGGTTCATACATGCAAATATAAATCTAATTTGCCCAGTAAAAAAGAGTTTTTCTGAAGTGCCTGTTACAGATAGCATCCCTTACACATGGACAAGTCCACTGTTTCTATTTAAAACCCTCTGATATTTATTATGTATCATTTACTATAGGAGCTCATTTTGTATGTCATTCTGCAGACCGTGCCACCTTTTGTTTTCATTTTATTGCAGTACCGGTATAGTGTCACCTTAGGATGTTGTTGTTCCTTGTCATGGTCACTGATTGTCATCCCAGTTTCCCTTTCTACATTCAATATCCAGTTCAGTCAGTTTGTTTTCATAATATTCTACCCTCCTTCCCCTTCACCATCCATAGTACTGTAGTTGTGGTCTCCCACTTGCTATGTAGAATAGTAATTGACCACATTTTCCATCAGATCTGTTCCTGTAAAGATGCAGGTCTGCTTCCCTATAATTTTGGCTTTGGCTGCTGTATTACTCTGCTTTTTTGGTTTATCTCTGCAGTTACTGCCATCCCCCATGTCATTTTTTGCTCTTTTGTTTTCAGTTTTACTTCCATTAAGCACTGATCTATTTCTGGACTGTTGTTTCCTATTTGGAGTATCTTACTATTTTATATACTGAGCTTTAGTTGCTCACTTTCTGCAGGACTTTATTACTTTTTTGGATTGTCCTAACAGTGATTCCATTTTTATTGACACCTGCAAAGAGTTTGATCCTGTCCTCATTTCCCAGAATCATATCAGAACCCAATATGTTAAAGGATACTTTTTCCAGGAGCTGTCATGTGACACTTTATTGCTAACTACTCTTACTAACAACTTTTTTACTTGACAGAACCACCCTTAATACTGCTTTATCTTTTCTGCATTCAAGCTCTGTACTTGCCTCGGCATCTTACCCTCCAACACAGACAGAAAGACACACACACACACACACACACACACACACACACACACACACACACACGTAACCCTCTCAGATTTGTTAGTAGTTGCTTGTGAGGGGGGCTGAATGAAACACCTACTTGTGTATTATGAAGTGTGTTGATTGCAAGTGTTTTGTTACTTCAGATGCTACAGTTTCTGGCTGCTGTGGAACATATCAGGAAGTAGTATGTGGCTTCCTTGAGGTCCAGGATCCATTATTTTCCAGATCTTCTGAGTTCAGAATGTGACTTTGTCATTGGACAGCAACAACAACAGAAGTGGTGTGGTTCAGTCATCGTGATGCCCAGTGCAGCACAGTCTTCCCTTTCATAGTGCAGCATTCACTTTGAATGGGAATGCTTTTTTTTTTTTGGTTCTGCTCTGTTCACTGCTTTGCATGTGATGGTGCTGTCACAGGCACTCCTTTTGGCTCCAGAGTATTTGTGTACTGTAGTCTAGCCAATAAATTTACACTTGAGAGGTTTTGTTTCTGCTTACGCATTCTTTGCTTGCAGATATTATTGATACGTTTCTGCCATTGCAAAGGACTTTGCCTGTTATTTTGCAATGCTTTTGAACAGATATAGTACTTTTTCTGTCTTCTCTTTTCACAAATAGCTTTCAAGTGTGGTTGGTTTTCACTGGGAAAACCTGATGATATTGTAAGTTTTTGCCCACTGTTTGATGTGTGATACGAGTCTGTGCTATCACTGGTTAGACAACTTTAAAAGGATTTTCATGGAGCCTTTGGGCTTATACACTGTAGTTCCATAGGCTTTGTGCTTTTATTTATAGTTTTTGTAATGACTAGCAGTCTTTTGGTTCTGTGAGATGTTACGGAAGATTATGCTTGTCTGTCACTGGGATATTACACTTTGATGCTGATAAGATACAGCCTGACATAACTAGGGCAGGTTGTATTAGTGTGATAAAAAGATTGTGAAACCTCTCTAGCAATCCTCCTGTTAGTAGATAATTTATCCATTTTATAGTGTAGGGTAAATAGTAAGCTTTATTTATAAAATATGCCTCAGAAATATTTTATACATTTGTTGTTGAGGTTTGCGATTAAGTTTGGCAGAATTCCGTACTATGGCAGCCTAAACTGAAAAGACTACATTAGTATTAAAATTAGAATGAACTTAGGGGAATTCATGGCATATATTTTGTTGTGCTTACAAAATGACTTAGATTGTACAGAATGGAAACTGAATATCATTTTTAATTTGCTTATCAGGATTTGTCAGGCTAGGCAGTGCCCAAATGTCTTGGGTTGTCTCATATGATGTGCAATTAATAGATGTAATTGTAACTAATTAATATAGCAGCTGTATATGTATAATAATTTCAAAATGAAGGAAATGCACACGTAAGCACTGCTCATTCAAAGCAATGCTTCTCTGCATATTATGGACATCTTTTTTACTATTCATTTTAGACAGCCATTTGTAGAGTTTATTTTCTGGATTTGTAAGTTTTGATCATTTTTTTTCTTTCTTGTCACTCATCTTGTGAATAATAAGAACAGGCACTGCTTCATGACCTTATGGGACTCAAGGGACAGTTACACTAATAAAAGTCTGGAAAACATGAGCTGTAACACGGTGAGCATTAAATGAAATGTGGCACCATAGAAATGGAGTTTGAAATAAGAAATGAACAGCAAGCCCCCACATCAGGAGATGACAGGAAGTGCAGAATGCTAATGAAGTACATAAATATGCTTGTGGAATAGTAGGACATAGCTGTCACTTGCCTTTATTATGAGAGATGTTCCTAAATTTACCTACCAGAGTCTTTCTGTCCTACATCTCTTCTAAATCATCTAAACTGGATGGTGAGGCAGTCCTTAGCTGTCTAACACCTGCTGTACACACTAGATGGGCCTTGTATTTTCTTGTCTTCCATATTACTTAATTTGACTTGCATTTTAATAGTGGTAAATGGCATTGACTGCTGCTTCTGGTTTTATCATTGTTTGTGGCTGGGGGAGTCACAGCTGCATCCATGTCACCTCCCTTAGCTATTTTATTCCTTCTGTGGTGGTTCCTTTTTTTACTTGTGACTTTACATGTGTCTTATAATGCAAAACAGAGATAAAAGGGGTCTGTTTCCACTTGTACTGCACTCTGCTACTGCAGTGCAGTACTGGGTGATGAAAGACATTGGCACTGACACTTTTTTATAACATGAGTGCTAGACAGCTCAGCTACATGTCAGTCTCAAAACAGCTTACAGATATTGTATATTTCTGAGTTGCCAGCTGCATCTGTAACAGAAATCACTGAAGTGCTATAGTGAAAGTTGTACCTTGCCTTTGTTGCAGCATTCCTTCCCCTTCTGGAGAAATATATTTTGAAACAGATGTCTAACGGAAGACTAGGGAATTACCTACTTTTTTATGGAGTGATGTGGAATAGTACAGTAGCTCCCTACAACTTCTGCATATCTGTAAATGAAGTACTCACTGAGAAAGTTTCAAGTGCATCTTTGTCTTTCACAAACGGTGTAAAGTGTGTATGCGTGTGTGTGTGTGTGTGTGTGTGTGTGTGTGTGTGCGTGCGTGCGTGCGTGTGTGTGTGTGTGTGTGTGTGTGTGTGTGTGTGTGTGTGTGTGTGTGTGAATGCTTGCTGTTTAGGGTTAGAATAAGGGCTAGGTAAGGCAATAGTTTCAGTGTTGTACTTGTGTTATTATGTATAAAAAGTGTGTCTGAGTGTCTTGTGTAGTGATAATGTTAGATAACGGGCTTTTCTAAGGTGATGTGTAGGGATGGAATTAAGGGCAGAGGCAAGGTTAGGATTAGCACACACGAGTAAGGTGGTGCAGGGGAGTATTGTGAAGGGAGACAGTGTGAGATGCAGCCATGAAAGGGAGAACAAGAAAGAGGAAAGCAGGGAAGAAGGAGAAGCAAACAGTTTTGACAAGTGGTAAAGAGGAGGAATCAACACGGGAAGATGAGAGAAGGAGGGGCACTCAGCCACATGAGAGATGCATGGGGCAAAATAAAAATGGAAAAGTGTTTTAGGAAGAACATAGAAGGAATGGGGAAGAGTTTACATGTGCCACAAGGAGGGACTCAGTCAGCACAGACAGTGAGAAGGACTATCAATACTAG
This sequence comes from Protopterus annectens, assembly GCF_019279795.1. Lineage (NCBI taxonomy): Eukaryota > Metazoa > Chordata > Ceratodontiformes > Protopteridae > Protopterus > Protopterus annectens. Next base: position 745,031,706 of record NC_056733.1, on the reverse strand, counting down.
AAATGTTGCAGACAGGAGGATTAGTGGCATGGGGCCGGAAACTTAAGAAAGAAGAACCTGTGTGGGAAAAGAGAAGAGGGTTTTGGTGATTGGAGACTTAGGAGTCTAAACAAGTGAGAAAGGAGAGAGAGAGAGAGAGAGAGACCAGACTCAAGAAAAACTGGGCTTACACCTTAGAATGAGTATAAATTTGGATGCAATGTATGTTGTTGAGTATATAGGTAGTAGTGATCCGTCAGGAAATCAGAGTGGATGTGGCAGTGAGATGCCTGCAGAGGGAGACTGAGGTAGCTTTCTTGGAAGCTAAAGAGTGGAGGTGGCAGTGAGATACCCGCAGAGGGAGATTGAGGTAGCTTTCTTGGAAGCTGTAACAGCAGCCAGCACAATGATGGAAGAGGAGTTAGGGAGTATAATGACTCTCTAAAGCATGTGTGTTCATTTTTTGTCTACCATAGAAGGTGCTGGCTTTGAGGAGAAATTTAGATAAAACCAAGTAAAACTTTTATAAATAGTAAATGAGACCTGTTGAATTTTTTTCACAAAAAAGAGAGTATGTCTTTATTATGACCTCTTACATGCTCTGCATAGATTTGTATTTGTCTTGTAGCCTTCTTGTTTATTTTGCTGTGGCTAATACTACGGAATAACTCTGCCAGTTACCACCCAAGTAGTGCTTCTGTTAAAATGCAGAGTCCCATGCCTCTCAACTGACCCTGATTTTGGCACAGAACTTTGTTCCGTCCTTTGTAATCCCTCATAAAGGTGACAATTCTTGGTGGATTGCACCTTCAAAGAGAGCTTTATGGACACATAAATAAAATGGACTGTCTGAATGGGTGGTGAAGAGGAAATCCATGGCAGCAATCAAGAAGGTATGCGTCAGGTAGTGAAGGACTGACAAAGAAGATGGAAACAGAAGGGAGAAACAATGTTAAATGCACTTAAAAGGCAAAGCAGAATAGCTTATAGTTTCCTTTTGCCAACAGGGAATATTTGTTGATACTTTTTGCGCCCACTTCCTGTTGATCATCAACCCTAGCCTTGTTCACTGGATCCATTCTATCTCCATTGTCGGGGTTAGATCCACCAGGAGAGGCCATTAGGGTGGTTTGAGGATTTTTCTTATTTTCTCTCTAGGCCTAACAGCATGCAGAAAGTGAGGTGACAGAGAGGGATATGCACTGGCCAGTCTGCTTAGGATGTCCTCTCATTTCCACAATGGGTGATCCCTCCAAGCACCCCTGCCCTTCCCCATGGATAGTACAAGCTGTGGTTTCCCCAGGCTCCACCAAAGAAATGACACTGCCCAGTTTGCTCCCAAGTGCACACAATCCCCCTCTAAGGAACCCCTAGGAGAGGTCAGTGGGTCATGTCCCTTAACTTGTCCCCCTCCCATGCCTGACTTCTCCAGTGCCATTGCTGCTAATTGAACTCTGGTCTTCCGGACCATAGTCAGGCTCCATTCTTCTGTACCACAGGACTATCAGCCAGTGATAATATAAGGTTATATTTTCTGGTCCCAAGGCTGGGTACTAATTAGCCAAGGACTGTGGCAGACGAAAGGGGGGACTTGTACCTTAGCACTGTAGTAATCGCAGGCTTCTCTTCTTATAATAGATACTAGTTTTTTTTCTACTTTGTGTTTTATATTAACAATGCAAAAAAGTCACTAGCATGCATCTAAATAATAAACATCATCTCACATTCACACATAATTAGAAACTAACTTCAGAAACATATACAGACATATCATACACCATGCCATTTTCACAGGTAAGTAGATATGCAAACAAAACACCAACAAATATTTTGACACTGTTTAACTTAGACACTGCTGCCAAACACTAACACAGGTTGACAAAACAAAAACTGATGAAAGGAGGTGATTCCTGTTTGATAAAACAGCTTTTCAACTAAAAAAGATAAACATATGCATCTGAACTCCTCTTTTTTTCTTCATTTTTTGAAGACATTTTCTGTATTTTTCTTAAAGATATGTAGATATTGACAGCAGAGTGTTCTTCCATTGAGGGTCAGAGTTTGATGCATATCTCATTGGGCTTAGGCGTGTGATGCAGATGCTTGAGCATACATTGAGATGTATCAAGTCTCTTTGTTGCCAAGCTTTGGCTTGATGAACACTGTGCTGCCATCAGCAGAGATCTTTCACTAAAGGCAGCATTCCTGTATAGCAAAATCTCTACTACATTTTTCATGTGATAGACAGAGAAATCTGGCTTGTGTGCCCATACACAGAGCATTTCCCTCTGAAGAATATCAGCTGGTTACTCTGTTCTTTGCAACTAATATGGCATCATTGAGGTCATCTGTGATCTCCATGAAAATCTCAGGGGGAGATTGACCTGCTTGCTGAGAAAATGTACCTTGGAATTGGTGTGAGTTTAAAGTTCTTGATTAAACTGACTCCTCTCTTGTTTAAGGTATGTGACCTGTTTCCTGCATCTTGAACCCATTACTCAACATGACTAACTCCAGGCTGTCTTGATGCGCTGAGTCCTGTAATTTATCAAAATGCTTTTTCTTTGAATAATGGGGTCTTTTCACCTTTGTAAAATTGGCTTTTGTATCCCCCCTTTTGAAGAGGTCTAATTTATGTCCTGGCAATATTGATAGTTACTGCTGCACCCCTAACCTTACATTTACAGATAAAGGTGTTAAGAGGATTGGTCATCCATAGCATGAGTATATTGTGCTGGAGTATTGGGGTCATGTTTTTTTCTAGTCTGATATAATAACTATACACATTCATTAGATTATCCTTACCATGGGTCTTGAATGACTTCCTTAAGACAAGGGATCAGTGGTATTATTCTGCCGTGGTCCTACGTGCTATATCTCCATCATTTGTTATTGTGGTCCATAATATCCTTGTGGTCCATTTACAGACCTATTGTGAAACTGCTGCTGTTGTCCTGAAATGGTTTGCCATCTACCTTTCAGGATGTAATCAGCAGGTAGTGTCTAGTGCTAATACCACATCCCACACGCTGTTCTGTCTTATGCCCCAAACAGTTTCATTCTCAGTTTGTTATTCTCCATGTATATACTTCTAATAGGTAACTCATTGAAGATGGCCTTCATTATCACTTCTCTTTGAATGATGCCCAAGTTTAACTTTTTTTCCCTCTATAGAGTCCTTGGGAAAGACTTGCGATGCATATAACCCATTGTTTTTAGTGAACCATAAGCTCGAAATCATGGATAAGGTGAAGAGGTAAAAAAATCAAAAGTGTGGTTTTGGACAAAAGATTGACACTTACGGTTTGGGTGTCACTAGTTGTCAAGTCATTGTGTTTCCACTTAAGAAACATAACCTATGCTAAATGTCATGTGTCCTTAAAAGACCTCTCTGTGATTGTTCATGCCTTTCTTCCATTGCAGACTATTGTAACTCCTCCTACCCAGGACTTCCTAACACTGAAGTTGACCAACTGCTTGTGGTGCAAAATTCTATAGCCCACTTAACTTACAGTAATTTCCAGTTACCACCTATAGCTGTTTTTGCAGTTTCCATTTTCTTCCATTCTAGTTCATTTTTGTACCACCTTTAAAGTATTAGTGCTAATGCATTTGACCCGGTATGAGCTAACCCCCAACCCCACAAGGAACTCTTTTCACCTAATGTACTATTCAGTCTCTGTGCTCCTTCTCCTTGTGATTGGTGAAGGTTTTAACAGTGCACTTTCAGACACCTGATGCTCATTCCTTGTGTCAGCTGGTACCAGGCTTCTGAAACTCTATTGATTGAGGACAGCACCAAACTGACTAGTTTTAAAAGGCCCTTGAAAACATTTAAAACAGAACTAAAACTTCAGCTATGAAATCAATGGATCTACTCCTGTACATCTCCAGGATAAATGCCACTGTATCTTCATCTTGCCATATCATCAAACCATTTCCCTTCTTTCAGAATAATGTAATCCACAACCAGTCTTTGCCTGTGCCTGAATAGTTTTAATAGCATCCCCCAGCTATATTCATTATTTTGTATCACTGCTCATCCCCTCCTGTATACGTAAACCTTATTATAGCCATAGATATATATATATATATATATATATATATATATATATATATATATATATATATAAGTGTGGGAAACCTGATACATCCTATATTTTAACTACAGCATCAACACTTTTTGCCCAATATAGTTACTTTCCTCGTCTCAGTGTCTGAATTTCTAAGTACAAATCGCTCAGTTTGTTATCTATTTGGCAAACCCACTAATACACCTCTTTAAATGCTCAATGTTCAGTATCAACTAGTGCATAAGTAGTATTTATACAGTAATACATGCCTCTGCTTTCATATAAATGTAATCTAATTAGCAAATATATGTTTAATTGTTAGCATATATTATGTAATATCTGTTCATGTATATTACTGAATGCATGTTTAAAAATGTTTGTAATATGTTGGAACATTTCTCTCTGGCCTTCTCTGGAAAGGAAATTTTGACTAAACCTAATATAACAAATCTGGTAAACAAAACCAAAATAAATAAAATAAATACCTTCATCTTTTTACATTGGCATATCAATCATCAAGACTTATTGTCTAAGTATTTTCTTTACTGTTACCTCTTAATTAATTTTCATAGTATGCATATTGGTGTCTTTTTTATTTTTATTTTTTATTTCATTGTGTGGTACTTGTTTAAAGGCATATTAATATGCTTGTCCTTACTAAGAAGGATGTGTTTACAGTTTCAAAAGCATACCAGTATTAGAAAAAAAATAAGGGTATACCCATTTCTGTTACTTATACAAGAGGTTCAGCCTGTAAGATCAGCTGTTATGATGAGTATCTTACACAACTGTACTGTTTTTCAGTATTAGGTTGCAGGAACAAAGACTTCACCTGCATCACCAACAGTTCAGATTTAGGGAGCAAACCTGGATCTCACAGGGCAAGACCAGCAGAGAAATGAAAGTTAATTGGCTCAAGGTTTATTTTGCTTCGTCAGGTGAACATTTGAGGATAGTGCCACAAGTCGACATCACCCCTACTGCAGAACTTGCAGTTGCAATTAGGCTCAACAAAAAGGAAAGCTCAAGTGGGCAAGACCAAGCCAGGTATAATGATAATAAGATTAAGGAAGAAAAAATGGCTCAAGGAACCACAGAGATTCACAAATAAAATCTTTATTAAAACACAAGCCTCCAAACTTTCATTAAACATTTTCTCAAGCTGTTTCACACAAGAAGAAAAACTAACATCTTAAATACTAATCACTTAATCAATTTCCTAATTGATAATTAATCAAATCCACTTACAATAATTAAAAAATAAAAAAAAAATAATGGCTAGAAGAATAAAAACATTAGCACATTATTACATTAACCAAGAAAAATAGAAGTGCCAGTACCATCCAATGAAGCAGACAACGATTGTTTTAGCGCTTTCAATCACTTTTAATATTTTATGACCTTCCTCAGAAACAAACTTTTCTAATTATCACTTCTTTAAATACTCTTACACAGGAAGTTACATCATCATTTGTCATAGACTTTACAATTAAATACATGTAAATTCATATAAATTCCAATAAATATTGTGAAAAATAAATAATAAATGATGTAATAAAACTGTTTAAATTACCTATATAGTAAAAAACATTTTAAATTTATTGTGTCATTTAATCCTGGGGGCTTGTCAGCTCCCAGGTACAGTTGCCAATAAGCCTCTTTACACTCTAATATATTGTTTAAATCCCCACTAAAACTAATGTTATCCACTTTATCCAACACAAAGAATTCAAACTTTTTAAATTCCCTGCAACTAATGGAATGTCTGAATAAAGCGTTTGATTTGTCATTTTTCTTGATGGCCAGATTATGCTCATAAATGCGCCTTTTTAAATGTCTCTTTGTCTTCCCAATATAATACTGTTTGCATGTTACACAACTTGCTGCATAGACAATATATTCACTATTACAATTGTAATAGTGTTTTGCCCAAAATGTCTCATTACATTGTCCTAAAGTAACGAAAGAAGTGTTGCTAATGTACCTACACTGTTTACAGTTATTACAGCTATAGGTTCCCTTTTTTATTGTGCATGCTCTTAATAATTTTCTTGTTGGTCCTTCTTGATGTTCTAACATACTTTTAATATTTAAGACCTTTTTGTACGTGAACATGGGAGTTGGACCTACAATGTCTACCAAATCCTTATTACCTAATATAATTTTCCAATTTTCTAGAATAGTATTCTTAATTTCCCACATTTCATCAACGATGGGAATTGGAAAACATGTTCTATATTCATTCTTGACATCTTTTGCATTTTGTAGTTCAAATAACCCCCCTGCTTCCACCATGATGTCAATAGACTGTAATATAGGTTTGGCTACATTCTTTCTCAAAAGTAATACCTCTTTCTCTATCTGTTTGATCCATTTTTTATCATAACCTCTTCTTTGAAATAATTTACTCAAAATGTTTCCTTCACTTACAAATGTGTCTTCACTAGATGTCAATCTACTAAGCCTTATATACTGTCCTTTGATGACACCTTTTTTCATGTGTGTAGGATGTAAGCTTTCACTATGTAAATACTGATTTGCAAAACATGCTTTTCTATATATTTTACTTGTGAAAGTCTTGAACTCATTATCGACAGTTATATTAATGTCCAGAAAATTTGTGGTCTCACCGAAATTACCAATTTTGAATTGTAAAAAAGAGGTCGTATTATTTAAATCATTTACAAATTCTTGGAATTCTAATTGATTTCCTGACCATAAAAATATCAAGTCATCTGTAAACCTGTGATAAATCTTTACCTTCACAAAACTTGGATGTGTTTCTAGGTATCTTTGCTCCCAGTTTGCCATTACAATGTTTGCAAAAGCGGGAGCTACCCTGGCACCCATAGCTACACCCGAAATTTGTTGATACATTTTACTGTTGAAGATAAAAAAATTATTTTCCAATATTAAATCCATCAAACTGCAGCAAGTATTAATTTTAATACTTGTTAACGTGGTGTTATTGTTTAAATATTCTCTCATATATTCTATTCCTGTCTGTTGGTCTATTGATGTATAAAGACTTTTGACATCCAAAGTCCCAAAAAATACAGGTGTTCCATCCAAGGTATGATTCCTGAGAATTTCCAATAAATGCCAGGAATCTCTCAAATAATATTTTGACTTTTGTACTATTGGATTCAATATTTTGTCCAACCAAACAGAAATATTTTCGGTTTTTGCCCTCCTTGCTGCTATGATAGGTCTAAATGGTATAATACTGTTGTTCTCTTGAATTTTTGGAATTCCAAATAGTTTTGGCATTCTCGGCTCTTCTACTACCATATAGTCATAACTATTCATATCTATTTCTCCCTGACTAAACATATCAAATAAAAAACTGTTTATGGCATTGTATTTCAACCTAACAGTTTCTGAACTAATAATTTTGTATGTATTTTTATCTGACAAAGACATTTCTATGTTCTTCTCATATTCTTTTGTATTCATGATTACTATCATCCCACCTTTGTCTGCTCTCATTACTCTGACATTTTTGTCATCACTTAGAGACTTCAAAGCTTTTATTTCAATGTCAGACAGATTTCTTTCATACTTATTGACTTTGATTTTTCTGAACTCTTTTTCACATGAGTTCTGAAAAACCTGTAATGTGTTCAATAATGGAGGGTTGTATGTACTTGATTCAGACATTCCATTAGTTGCAGGGAATTTAAAAAGTTTGAATTCTTTGTGTTGGATAAAGTGGATAACATTAGTTTTAGTGGGGATTTAAACAATATATTAGAGTGTAAAGAGGCTTATTGGCAACTGTACCTGGGAGCTGACAAGCCCCCAGGATTAAATGACACAATAAATTTAAAATGTTTTTTACTATATAGGTAATTTAAACAGTTTTATTACATCATTTATTATTTATTTTTCACAATATTTATTGGAATTTATATGAATTTACATGTATTTAATTGTAAAGTCTATGACAAATGATGATGTAACTTCCTGTGTAAGAGTATTTAAAGAAGTGATAATTAGAAAAGTTTGTTTCTGAGGAAGGTCACAAAATATTAAAAGTGATTGAAAGCGCTAAAACAATTGTTGTCTGCTTCATTGGATGGTACTGGCACTTCTATTTTTCTTGGTTTTCGTATCGTCAGTGGTGGTACATTATTACATTACTATTTTTCTCTAATATACTTTATTTTTAATACAGGCTTCATACTGTTAGCAACGGTCAGCCCAGGACTTCTGTCAACTCTTAACATATTTATCCATTTATATTCCATATGTTCACTTTTTGATGTTAAATCTCCACCCCTTAGACTTGCAGAAATATTTTGAAGTATTTCCATACATTTCAAGGAGTGTGTGTGATCTGTTTCATTTATATGCTTATATAGTACACTGCTATCTAGCTTCCTTCTTATTTCTGACAAGTGGTTGCAGATCTGTTCTTTCAGCTTCCTATTTGTTTCATCTTCATAGAAAGCTGAACAAAAATTACAGATGGAAATATACACTAGATTCATGGGATTACAATATGAGTATGTATTATATCTATATTCACACTTTGTAACTGGATGTATGAATGCATTAGCTCTAAATACATATTAACAAAAAGTACAGTCTCTACAGGGGAACAAACCCATCCTCTGAATGGACCTTATGTTTTTAATTATACCTGTTCCTTATAATATAATTTCTGTTTCATATTCATAGATCTTTTATAACTAAAATATGATTCTTCATTTATATATTTCTTTAATTCCCCAGCACTATTTAATATATGCCAATGTCCGTGTCTAACCTCTTTAACATTATCTGTATGTTTATTATATGACAGTGTTAATCTCATTCTCCTTTCACCACCAGTTCACTTATGTGCTGGTAATCCATATGAAAAAATTGGTTTACTTACGTTCTGTTGAGAAAACATAATATACATCTTATCTTCTCATAAACCTGTTTCATTGTAGTTCCTTCTCTTAAAATCTACTATAAGTTCTTCCATTTGATGTTCAAGGGCATCATTGTTTGCATCTAGTCAAGCTGCTCGTGACATCTGTCCTTTAGATATATTGTTAAAGGGAAATCTCGGATGCATGCTTGGTCTGTGTAGACATGTATTTTCTTTAGCATCCTTTATATAAACCCTAGCATTAAGTATTCTACCAAGTGCTTTATAAATCTTATAGTCAAGAAATTTATAATGTTTGACAAATAAACCTTTTTACATTTTAAAAACCTACAGTTTCAGTTAGGTATACTAAGAATGTATCTGGATCTGATTCACCACTACTGCAAAGCATAAATACATCATCCACAAACCTTTTATAAAAAAGTATGTGAGATAAAAAGGATTAGAGTCAGAATATATATATATATATATATATATATATATATATATATATATATATATATATATATATATATGTATATATATATATATATATATATATATATATATATATATATATATTCCTTTTCCCAAGTTGCCATTACAATATTGGCACAAGAGTTTGATACCGATGTACCAATAGATGGATCTTGCTTCTGGAAATAGACTTACTATTAATACAATTACTATGTATACTAAAGTACTGTCTCACATATTCTCTACCAACATCATTGGGAATAACAGTAAATAATGAATCCACATCCAAAGTGAGAACTGCATATGCTAGCTGTTCATTAACCTGATATCATTCATATAACTGCTTTAAAAACCATTACCATCCTATATATGACTTGATGAGAACTTTAAAAATACTTTCAATGTACTCTTTATTTAATAAGATATTGGTTCTGTTATCCATCCTCTTGATGAAGCAATTGGTTTCAGTTGTGGATTATTTTTATCCTTCTGTATTTTCAGGAGACCATAATAGATGGGAGTAACAAGATGGTACATGAAAATAATTCAGAAGTTCTAAATTAGGATAGCTGTTCAAATGCATTATATAAATACATATGATTTTTTTAGTACAAACTACTACAAGGTAGGAGCAGTTTGAGTTGCTGGACTATTGTGCTGCACCCCTCCCAAATGAAAAGTAGAAAATTTGTTTTGTTTTGTATTTCTTTTTTTCTAAAATATAGCCAATTTTCCTGTTTTGGAAGTAAATAAATCAGTGGTGGAACTACTTGACAGTGAATGCATTGCACCTGCACAAGGTCTGAGAGGCCTATTTTGATGGTTGTCATTTGTTTATTGCATGGCCATTACATTTAAGTTTAAGTTTACCAAAGCTGCTCAACATTTGGCAACTTTAGCCAGAGGTCTGGAGTGCATCTGCACAGAAATCTAAGGCATCCACTGAAAAAAAAAATACAAAAATAAGCATATTTTAAGCCAGCACTGCACTTTGCTAGCTGTATTTAATTGAATTGCTGCATTATTTTTATTGTTTGTAACTAGATCCAACTAGCCCACTTCCTTCCTAAAAACCACATTCAGAAAACTCCTGCCACAATGGATGGGCAGTTTCCCATAATTTCTCCTGCCAGCTTGATTGATATGGGCATCTTGTGGGCAAAGTAGCAATTGCTTCATGTATACTGACAACCATTTACTCCTAAAGCAAAGTAACACCGTATGTGAGAGATGCAAATACAGTGTAGAATTGGAGTCAATTCTCTCACATAAAAACACACAAATGCTTCATCTGTTATGCAAGCCTCATCTCTCACACAAGTTAAGGTCACAGCGCATAAACCTACATATGTTGAGGCACTCACTAAAAGCTTACCAAAAGAACAGTGACCTCCCAAATGCACACCACCCATATTCACCACTAAGCATAAAGAAACCACTACACATATCAACACACACATCCATGTCTCAACAAATAAGCCCCTAAGGCAGAACACATCAAATGACTTGGTCATAGGCAACTCCACAGTGAGACCCACAGATGTCTCCCTCACCACACTGGACAAGGAGCAGGTCATGGCCAGCTACCTATCAGGTGCCAGGATCCAACAAATCACGCATACCTCTAAGTCACTCAGCAACAAGTACCATTATGACTCTGTCGTAGTCCTTGTTAGAGTGAATGACTTGAGATGTACCTCTCTGAACTGTATGAAAAGAGACATGATGGAACTCTCTGATTATGTGTCCACGACAGGTATGTCTGTATCCCTAAGCAATATCCTATGCTCACCTAGGATGATGCCACAATATAAATGAAAAATTATTGACTTCAACAATTGGCTCAGCTTCTGGTGTCAGTCCAGGGGGATCTAGTAGCTGTTATTAGCCTGGAGGATATGGTAGACAGATCTCTTTGCTTTGCTAGAAATGGTCTGCACCTGTCCCATCTAGGCTTTCAAATACTGGCAAAGGCCCTTGCTTTTCCCATAGTGCCTTTTTTTGGCAATGTCAAAATAAAATTTCCAACATCACAAAGTCTAATAGAGACAAACTCAGGGTCGTGATGCTTAATACTAGGAGTTTGAACACAGAACTGCACTCCTTGGAAGAACTCCTCACCTTGGAGGATGCTGACTTCTGTGCAGTTACCAAGACATGGTTCAAGGCCACTGAGAGCACCCTGGCTGTGCAAGGCTACAATGTCTTCCACACATTCAGACCTCAAAATGAGCACGAAGGAACCAAAGGTGGAGGTGTAACCATCTTTATTAAAACCAAATACACCTTGAGACTGGTCACACAGCATAACTCTCTCAAGCTACTCCATGTCCAATTAACTGTTGGGAAAGTACCACACCACATCATTGCTAGCTATAGATCCCCCACCATGAACCAGGATAAGCACACCGCCTACCTCAATTTACTGGAATCCCTTGACATACAGCCCAACACCTTAGTCATAGGAGATTTCAACTATCCTTCCATAGACTGGGGGGCATACATGAGCAAAAACACACTCATCCAGATGTTCCTGGATTTTGTTAACACAAATGCTATGAAACAGATAGTCTGCACTCCCACTAGGGGCTCTAATGTTCTGGACATAGTGCTCACCAACATAGGGGGTCACTGTATTTTCCCATGTGTGATGCCCTCACTGGTTGTAATCAAATCAAAAGGTGCTTCAACAAAGTATTAGTTTAAGGGTGTGCACACTTATGCAACCAGGTTATTGTACATTTTTTATTTTTTATATTTTTCCCCTAACAGATTTGATTGTTTTTCAATTGAATTGTACAGGTTATAGGTCACATTAAAGGTGGGAAAAGTTTTGAAATGGTTTATTGTGGTCTCATTTTTTTATATCACAAAATAACCTGGCATTTTAACAGGGGTGTGTAAACATTTTATATCCACTGTACATTATAAATTCCTTGCTTTTTTATTTATAAGATTTATTAGTGTACACTTCAGAAAAATGCAGCTTGCACCTACAATCCATTTGTAATCTCAAAAAAGCTGTGCAAGTGTTTTATGAACTGCACGATAAAGGAACACATTTAATTCTAGTTTTTACAATAACGTTATTAAACCATTTTAAAAAAGAGACATCAAAAACAGTAACACCAGCAATGTATATCAGTGTGAAATTAGTAGTACAAATGCAGACTTGATACAAATTGACATTTTAAATACTAGACATGTTCATAAAGAAAATATCAAAAATGTCTGGCATTTGTAGCTAAGCCTCTTGGCAGTTATTAAACTGAGTCTTGAACCCAGATGTAATTTATAATCATCAAGTAAATGTTAATAACGTTTTAAAAAAGTGAGATTTGTACCTTTAACATTTGCCTACTCTGTAGTTTCAGTAGTGAAGAAATAGAAGGAATACTGTTATTTTTAATTAACGAACAGTCACTAGATTGGGATCCCCATTACCTACCAACAAATGAGGTTACTGTAAGTTTTTGCTTTATAGAAAGTTTGGTAGAGGGTCTGTTTTCAATAGATAATACCAAAGAAGGGTCACAGACTGACAATTCAAAAAACATATAAAAAAAACTGAACTGTTTGGAGGTTGAGAAAGAGTAGCTTATTTTGAGGGAATAAGATATGGTAAGCTATGCGCAAAAATCATAAACTGAGTATAGGAAAGCTTACACAGAGTTACAGTCTTCACTGATTGGTTTAGTATCCCTTAATAGTTTAACTTATGATTTGTCTGTGTGGCAAAATGGTCACTGCCTTTGGTAGTGTGACAGTATCTATCTTGTGCAAGCAGATTGAACAGGAAATCCATGGTCTTGAAATAGAATGTTTCTTTTCAAAAAGACACTGAAAGAAAATAAAAGATACATTTTTTCTGCCATTTCAAAAGGTAAGACATACATGTTCTCAGTTACAAAATATAAAACTTTAAGAATTGAAATATATGGGGGCGTGGCTAGCATGAGTACTGTGTAGCAGCATAAATCAGCAGCTCCACTGAAGATAATTTTCTTTACTGGATTTTTGTCCTTTAAACAAGAATACTTGGATTTTTTTATATACAGTATCTTAGATCTAAACTTCTTTTACAAGAAAATTAAAAAAAAAATGAAAGTGGACAAATTTTCCAGTCAAAATCTACTTGGAAAAATCACAATTATTATTGTTAAATTCTTGTCTTCATTGGATAAAGAGTTGGTATTAAAGACAGCTTGGTCTAAGTCTCCACTAAAATACAATGATTCAATAATCCGTTTTGACAATGACTACTCTACACAGGTCATTACCAAGAGGAAAGTATTTTTACCATTGATTAAAGAACTAAAGAAAATACAAATAAAGACTCACTTTTTGTTTCCTGCGAGGTTGAAAGTCTTCCTTCCAGAAGGTCCCAAGATGTTTGATGATAAGGGTGGCCGTGTCGTTGTGATGGATATGTTGCATTATTGTGCCTCCATGGAATCCATGTTGTGTGACAGGTTTTATGAGGTGATCACCTTAGATGTTATGCATGACATCATTAAGTATGTCAGTGATACATTATTAGATATTTTTAAGAGTCAGTTGATAGATAAAAACTTGTATGATTATTTGACAATCAATAAACCTGTCATTCCAAGCATTCATGGATTACCAAAAATACATAAGGATCCCTGTAACCCGCCCATGAGACCGATAGTCTCTGGTCGTGGTTGGGTCACAAAGCATTTGTCTGTTTATATAGAGAAACATCTCAGATGTGTTTTAAAGAACAATGGTTATGTGTTGAGAGATTCTAAACAGTTCTTGATTGAGCGCTATGAAAGCACTAAGCAATGTGACGACATCAATGGACTCTTATTTGTGACCTTTGATGTGCAGTCTCTTTTTACTGTCATTCCCAATGGGCTAGGACTCACTTATGTTTATAAATATTTGAAGGAGCACAGTGAGTATACTGCAGTTAATATTGATTTGATAGTGCATTTTTTAGAGCTGGTCCTTGAGAATAATTTATTTATGTTTAAAGACACAATATATAGACAATTGGATGGCGTGGCTATGGGCACACCTTGTGCCAATAGCTACGCCAACATGTTTTTGGCGTATTGGGAGGAGCATGTATTGTTTCGTGAGACTTTGTTTAATACACATGTGGTTTTTTATCGACGCTTTGTCGATGACCTTTTTGTTCTTTGGAAGGGGGCAGTGACACAACTTCAAACTATGCTCTCTGTGATGAATAGTTTGACCACCTGTCTTAAATTTACGATGCAATATTCACCACAGAAGATACAATTTCTAGATTTATATGTGGAGAAGCTGTCGGATGGCATGATAAATACAGGGGTCCATCGTAAAGCCTGCTATAGTAATTCTTTACTTATGAGGTCAAGTATGCACCCACCATTTGTCTTTAGGAACATAATGAGGGGCCAGGCGATTAGGACTTCTAGATTGAACCCTATGAATAATGGCTTTACCACTGAGTTGGATGACCTCAAAGATAGGTTTATATACAGGGGATATGGTGCACAAGAGGTTGATCATCATTTAAAGGAAGCTCAAGGGCTTCGTTCTACAGTAGCTATACCATATTTTGGGCCAGGATGTCCTCCAAATACTATGGTGAATCGTAGTACTCAGTTGTATGTTAGGTTTACAACCTACTTCTCATCTGATTACTGGAAGGTCAAAGAGATCATTGGCAAATATAGAGGCATACTGCAGGTTGATGAAGATTTGAAAGGGATAGTAGGAGATGAACCCCGTTTTACATATAGAAATAAGAACAATTTAAAAAGAATGCTCTGCTATCCGAAGTTTGATAGAAGCTCTAGGGTTGTTGGACACACTAGACCTTGCATGCACTGTAATTTTTGCTCTTTTATAGATGTAAGTACTTCTTTTTCACATCCTGATTTGAATGTAATTTTCAACACAACTATAGAAGCAGATTGTATGACTTCTCGTGTTGTGTATCTGGCTACCTGTATATCATGCGGCTCATTTTATGTGGGTAAAACTAATCGTCCTCTGTGAGATAATATAAGAGAGCATGTTTACCATATTAGGAAAGGTACACTACATAATGCCTTGGCGAAACATGTAGCTTTGTCTGGTGCAGGTCATGGATTTTTGTTTAAGGTTTTAGAGATAGTAACTCCAAATAAGAGGGGGGTGATATTTTGAACTATACAGAGAGTAAAGAATGTGAATGGATAGTTTTGTTAAGAGCAGATCGAGGATCAGGTCTCAATGAATGTGCCTCAATTAAACCCAGGTTGAGGCAGCGTAGGAATATCAGATGAATGTATTGTATGTAATGCTATTCTTTGTGCGTATATGCATATGTTTTATATGTATTCATGTATGTTTGTGGATATGTTTTTTTATATACATTTGTTTTTTTATATATTTATATGTCCTCAAGTTATGTATATATTGTTGTTCAGGTTTTAACATTGCTGTTTTTATTTGATGATATTTCTTTAAGTGTCTATTTAATTTATTATGTGATAGGCTGGTCAATTAGGGTTGTTCCCTTTATATTCCAGTGTTTTTGGTTTCAATTGTAGATCTGATGAAGCTTTTATAGCAAAAGCGCTTATCTGTCCAATAAAATCTGGTGTTTTTTATATAAGTGGATTTACTGACTTGTGGATTCGACACACTGGAAATTGCTTTTGCCTCACCTCCATTATTTTATTGATTTTAGTTAATTTTTTGTTGGTGAGAGGCATTAACTTGGTGTGGCAGCAGTCTCTCAAAATATAGTAATAACTTAATTATTATGGATCTTAATATATGATTTAACTTGATATAGCCAAAATACAGTTAAATATTCATATAACAGCTTTTATAAGACACCTCTAATACATTAATAACATCAAGACAAAACATGTTATGTATAATTAACTAATCCTCTATGTATAGTGTCTTTTACAGATATAAATCTAAGATAGAGTGCCCTTTTTATCTCTAAGGGTAGTATTCCTTTTGCAAAGTATGTTGGTCACCCGGATCCTATTTTAAAGGTTTATTTTAGATATACTAGACTTTTTATACATAAAAATTACTATTAGTTAATGAGAGCTGACCTCCTGATGCTTGTGTTATGGTATACATGGACCGATGAACATAAAGTGATTTGTGGGACTCACTGTTGTGTTACCTAAAACTTGAGTATGTGTGGACAGTATTATACTTATTAGTACATTTTTCCAAGATTTGTAAGACAAGTTTGTCCACTTCTCTCAAAGGATGAAATGTGAATCTGTATTCTTTATTGGATTACTATGGTGAGAACACTGGGACAGGGCAA
Source organism: Protopterus annectens (assembly GCF_019279795.1). NCBI lineage: Eukaryota > Metazoa > Chordata > Ceratodontiformes > Protopteridae > Protopterus > Protopterus annectens. The sequence goes on along the minus strand of NC_056733.1, from coordinate 745,015,019 downwards.
TTCTGGACTGCTTAGTGCTATATTTTCACTTGTTTATTGTTTTTAGTAGAATATTACATTTCTATATAAGACAGTATGTGTTACATTGAGAGGAATTTTAAGAGATTCATTTGAATGATTTAGACAAATATCTCTCCATCTTCTATATCGCATACATATATATATTTGTGAGAAAGGAAACAAAATGTGATTAATAAATGTATATTTGATAACTTACAATACTTCTGTTAACATAATAGATCTAAGAAATCTGTTTTTGTCTGTATATATCCTTGTTTGAAGAAAATTATTAATATGAAATAGTTTAATAACTATTGATAGATATTACTATCATATTATACTAAGTTAAAAGCGGTTAAATAGTAATTAGTCAAATAGATAGTTATATACTATCCTTATGATACTTTATATTAGAGGCTAGCTAATACTTTTTTCTATGTTTTACACATACACAATAATTTACATTGTATTTCAATTTCGTGATTAACATATTATATCAGATGAAATATATCTAGTTAAATTTTAATAGATTTAAGTTAAAATAATCACTAGTTTTATATCTAATCACTATTACTTAATAAATATTACTGGTGGTAGCTGCGTTCTGTTGCTACAGGTTAAGGGTTCGATCTCAGTGGCAAATGTCATTGAGACAGGGAGTTTATAACTCCAGGCGGGAAGCTAAATTGTGCTTTTATAATCTGTATTATATGTTCATTGTTAAAAAACAGTTTCTTTTGACATCCATTTTAATCTATCCAAATAGAACTATAAGTTACAATGCTCGTGATATATGTGTTTCCCACTATGAATCAATGTATAGTACTTGCAGAATGAACAAGTTTATGGTTGGAAAGAGATTCTCAAATTACACATTTTATATTGATATATTATTAATTAATCATGGACCCATACCTATATAACATGATTATATTAAAAGGCTTATCGATTAATATAAATGCTCTAAATAACCACATCAAAAGAGGTAGTTTGTTTAAATATCTAGCCCTACATAAACCAAACTTAATTTTTTACAGGAAGCTCATTTAATAGGAGATAATATTAAGTTCTTGAACACAAATAAATATACAATCATCGCAAGCTCAGTATATGCAAAAAAGAAAAGGGGGGTTGCAATTTTATGGGACAAATCACTTCCTTTACCAAGAATAATTAAAAGATATCAAGATAGTAAAGGATTGTTATGTTTAGCCATTACTGAAATAAACAAAAAATATATATACAATAATAAATTACTGGTTACCAGGAATAGGTACTAATACTATCAAACAACTTTTTATCTCAAATAATATCTCAGTCTGAGGGAAATATTATGGCAGGGGACTTTAATTGTATTCTAGATTTAAAAGATACAACCACTTTAGCAAATAGAAAAATTACCCCTCAAGCAAAACAATTAATAAAATTTATAGACTCCTACCTGCTAAAAGATATTTTTGACTTCACTGATCATAGCTCTCTAAAATACACATTCTATTCCAATAGATGCAAATCATATTCCAGAATTGATAGAATACTATTCTCCACACAAATAAATAATATAAATGACTTAAATAACAGCAAAATCATTTCTTGTCCAATCTCTGATCATAATTCCATTATATTTTAATTAAATATCAACAACATCCCTAATGCACAAATAAAAAGAATACCTGCATTTCTTATCCAACTTAAAGATTTTCAGTCATTTTTAAAAGAAGAAATACAAAATTTTATAGATATAAATTCAGCATCTAATACTCATGACATATATGTTTGGGATGCACTAAAAACTTACCTATATGGACAAATTAATGAATGGTACTACAATAAAAGGAAAACATGGGATAAAGATATGGAAACATTACAGAACAAGCTTGATTTATTGCATCTCAAAAATAGAGACAATCTTTCTTCTAAAAACATTAGAGAGGAAATAAGCAAATTCAATGAAGAATATAGAAACATACTACATCATAAGACAATGATTACATTAGAAAAATATAAATTCCTTGCTTATTCACTAAACCCTTAACTAATCTCAAGAATAAAACTAAAAGAATGAATAAACATAATCATATTAAAGAAATATATTCTGTGAAGAAAAAGAAAGAAGTATACATTATACAAGATATAATAGAAGAATTTAGAAGTCACTTTCATACAATTAACCAAGATACACATAATATAGAAAGTAAAGACAACATTAAGCATTTTATTAATAAAAATCTTCATAATAAACTTAATAAACAACAAATAGAACTTATTGATAAACAAATTACCCTAGCCAACATGCAAACTCAAATCAATAAGCTCAAGCAAAATAAGGCACCTGGAAATGATGGTATCATACCAGAAATATACACAGTTATACCCAAAGAAGCTATTTAATTACTCCATAAAGTATATAGTACAGCTCAAAACAACTTCATAATACCTCCCTCATGGAAATATACATTCATTTCACCCATCTTAAAACATAACAAGGACCCTAAATATTGTTCCTCTTACAGACCTATTTCTTTATTAAATATTGATTACAAGATGTTTATGAACATATTCACTGAAAGACTAAAAAGATTTTACCCCAATTAATTGATGAGGATCAGACAGGTTTTGTAATCAATAGAAACACTTATGATAATATAAAACGAACATTAGCCCTTATTGACTTCTCACAAAAGAAAAAAAAGAACCTAACTTTAATTAGTTTGGACATAAACGCTGTTTTTGACTCAATTAATTGGGATTACTTGTTCACATTATTGGAGTGTTTACATTTTTCATACAATTTTATTGTATGAACAAAAGGAAATGATTCTTCAATATCAGCCCTGTTTGACTCGATTAAGATTTTTCAAAAGATGTCTGGGTTGTCTTTTAATGACAACAAAACTAAAATTTTACCCATACACTCAAATACAAATAACAAATCTAACTATAACTCTCAGCAGTTAACTAGTACAGATCAAATTACTTATTTAGGAATAATTCTAGCTAAAAACATCAAAACAATAATACAATTAAATTATAATGCGTGTTTTGAAAATATTCAAAATCTATTTTTAAAATGGAATACAATAACTTTCACTACAGAAGAAAGATTAACTATTATTAAAATGATTATTCTACCCAAAATATTATATATTATACAATCCATTCAAATACTCCCTTCAAAAAAATTTACTAATAAGTTAAATACTTTAATATTAAAATTATTTTGGTCCAGGAAAAAAAAACAAGAATATCAATTAATCAACATCAAAACAGTTGGAACAATGGTGGGATAGCATTCCCAGATCTAAACCTTTACTCTGTTTCCTCAATAATCAAAACAATTACTCAACTTTTAGATACTACATACTCAGCTAAGTGGAAACTGTTATGGGTTTCATCAGCTCTACAGCTAATTTCCAGACCATCTACACATAAATTAGAAATAATAAGTAACCCCTTTTTATGGATCCTAAAAGATTATTTCACTATACACATAAATCTCAATCATACTACTAGCTACATTCATAATATTCTAACAAATTTAAAAAAAATTATATATAAACACCCCAGACACAAAGAATGCTTCTTTTTGTTATTCCCCAGAGCTTTCACACAAGAATCCTTTATAACTTCAGACATAAATAAAATTACCATATTTAAGCATAATGATCTTAAGTTTTGGTTCCAACTAACATCAGGATATAAAACCAAATCAGTTGAATACATAATATAGGAATATCAAATAGACAATACAATGTGGCTAGATATGCAAACACTTTTACAAACTCTAGCTAATAAATTAGAATTGATCTCATCAATTACTAAACACAAATCCAGTATTCTACTACACCATTTTCAATCAATTTTACTTCATAAGCATACATATTCTAGCAAACTTTCTTTTATTTATAGAACTATAAGGGAAGAAACTTTCAGATGTCCACAGAACCTCTGGAACTATTTTACTCTATCGATAATAATCTTCCTACTGATTTAGACAAGCAAACATATTACAATCAGCAGGGAAAACTACTTTACCTTTGAAATGGAAATTATATACCTGGAGATATATAAACAGATCATTCTACACTCCTCAATTAATGGATAAAATAAACAAAAAACAAAATATTTGTAATAAATGTAAATCAAATATAGACATAAACTGGGCACATATGTTTTATAAATGCCATACTTTAAATACTTTCTGGGGGAAAATAAATAATTTACTACAAGCACTTTATTCAGACAATTTCACATTAAGTAAATCTTCGGTGATATTTAATACTCCTGTTCCACAATGTGTCAGAAAAATAAAGTATCCACTATTATGGGCAATACTGGCAGTAGCCAGAAAGACCATAACAAAAAAAATTGGATTTCAGAATCTCCTCCTTCCTTTTCTGAGTTCAAGAATCTGTTAAATGTTGTATGCCAACTGCAATTAAAAACTATATGCTCAAGGACAACCAAAAAAAATACAATCTTCAATTGTGGGTAATCTGCAAAACTTGTTGAAGAAGAATGAATCTCTATAACAAATTACATTAGTTTGTTTCTTTCATAATGACAATATGCATTATAATCAGATATCAATAGCACATTGTAAATATATTAATGGATGTCTATGTAAATACTTTAGTTGGTTCATTTCTGTTAGTTTGGTTTATATCAAACATGTAATTTATATAATGTAATTTACATATGTTAAAGTTTTCAGGTTACAGTTTTTACTATGATTTTATGTGATTGTTTACAATTTTGAATGTATTAAAATTAATTATAATTGTTTTGAAAAAAAATAATTGAAATATAGTTAAATGAAAAGCCTTTTTTTTCAAACACAGGGATTTTGCTTCAGATATGGGAATTCTGCTAAGTATGCTTCCTTGTTAACAATTGCTTTGCTATTAAGTGGAAATCTATGATTGAACATAACAACTTAAAGTAATTTGCAAATATCTAGTAAACTGGGAAAAGAGAAGCACAAATGGAAATCAGTAGCAAATGTATCCCCCAGCAGACCTGCCTGATGCCCCCACTACCTTTACCCAACTGGTCCATTCGTTTCCTCAGGGATGAGAGCTTGGGTGCACCTTTGCAGTGCTTAATGGCAGGGCTGGCCTTTGGTCAACTGGTGCCCTAGGCAAAAGAGCTCCACAGCACCCCCCACCCCAGACGGTGCCCCCATCCTAGTCTACCTACACCATCCAGGTTACATTTTTTTCTTCATTTTTCTTACAGTCTGTCTTACTATTCATTCAATACATTTTAAAGAAAGCATTTTTTTACCACAAAAAAATAAACAAATAAATACTGGAAAAGTGCCCCTGCTAGAGTGGTGCCCTAAGCAGCTGCCTAGTTGACCTATACCTAAGGCCGTCTATGCTTAATGGAACAAAATTAATTCTGGGGAAGCAAATGTAATCAGAAATGCAGAAGCAGCAGAAATCTGTATGTAGAGTGCACATGTGATATGCTGGTTGGAAGTGAGTGTGCTTACAGGTTTGGGGCCCCAACAATACTCATATTGTTTAGCTTCACCACTGAGCTTCACAAAAAGTCAGTATAGGCTTATAATGTATTCATTTGTTTCTTACTGCTTATGACAACCTGTCAAATGCTTCTCATTGTGCATGCAGTTTTTCATAGCTTTTGAAGGCCTTTCAACTGAATTTCTTCTTTTACTTCTGCTTTCTAATTAAAATCTTTGCTTTAATTTGATGCAATTTATGTGCATCACAACAAAGGTCACCATTGTACATCTTGTTTCCATATTTAGAGATTTTTCATATAGTAATTACAGCAAAATAAATACTGCTCATAAAATTTATGAATGGGACCTAACCCTAAATGATCACAATATGGCACCCACAGAAAGCTTTAATAAATTCTGTAACTTCCTAGATAACTGCATTTTAAATCACATCCATATCAAGTGAAGTGTCATGGGAGGTGCCAAAACAAGGTAAGTTTTTAAATTAAATAAAAAGGCAAATAATACAACAAAAAGAAGAGGCTTTGCTCAACATATAAATCATTCATGATGTCAAACAGTAAAACCAAGTTCAGCCAAGTCCAACATAAGTCACACAAATTCCTCTGAGCTTATGTTCACTGATAAGATTGAGGGAGATACTAGATATTTTATAATTGTTTAAGGAAAAGTACAGACAACATCCAAGAACATTTACAACCTTGAGTTAAATGATGACATTTAATGTGAATCACAAGATATTTTCAATTGACACATTTAATATTAATTTCGGTACTCGGGGAAGTACAACACATGTCATGGTCAGATTGAAGCAATGCTGGAAAAATTCAGCGGCACCAGTTTCATGAGCCCTGATAACATTCCCATGAATTTTGTTAGTGCATTCAGACATATTCTAGTGGCCCCCTTCACAGTTTATTAAACACAATTCCGTCTAGTGGCTTCATATTTAGGATATGCTAGTTGGACACATTGGTCCTTATAAACTGATCAGTATCCAGTCTTAGGGACTTTGGACTCATCACATAATCGGTGTCCTCTGTAAAGTTAAGGAGAAAACCATTATGGAAATATTTCAGAATATAGGTGATCTACTGCTTCTAGATATAAATTGCTGCTGTTTTATAAAAAATGTGCCATATCTGTAGAAATTAGTTACCTTTTTTTGGGGTTCAGGGTATACCAAGGAGTTTCTGTTCATACCGTATGCCTAGATATTGCCAAAGCATTTGAGACTATTCACATACAGGAATTATAAATAAATATATAATGTTTTATATTTATGTGGTCTGCCGTACTGAAAGCTGGCAAGCAAAAAGAGCCCATTTAATAAGGGTCGGTGGAAAACTGAGAATGTCATAATGTTAAGAGTTGCACAATACAGTCATTTGCTTCTCAACGTAATACAAATGGGATTGGCTCACACAAAACTCCAGTAGCTCCTCCTCTTTCCTTCTAAAAGAGAAATTAGTTGTTGCACTTGACCAAGCAATACAGCACTATCCAGTTGTGTTAATAGCAATATAATATTGAATTCTGTACAGCAAAATCATCTACCAGGGTGAGCTTAAAATAAACTTTAATACACTTTAAAAAACAAAACCCAGCTAAGAACCTTCATGCCACATATATATTGACTTCTTCAGAGTTGGATTAAATACATCCATAATGGCAATTTAAATGCTGGCACCACCAGAAAGTGCTCTGATCATCCATAATTAATTACACAATTATGGAAAATACTGTAACACTATACTTAGTCAAAATGCTTCATAAAACTTCACCTATATGCATGCATAAATAGGATCCTGTGATCATAGGCAGTTACTAGGCTATTGGCCCTGAGGCCCTTATAAGCCTAGCCAAGAGTTTAGCCCATGTTTAGACAAGTCAGCACCTAGAGTCCCTGTTCAGCAGGGACACAGGTGGAATCCCAGGAGTGTATTTTTTGTTTTCCATCCAGTTATCCAGGTTGTTCTTAAAAAGGGATAATGCTTGACATGGAGAGGCAGCCTATTCCACAGATGATGGAGTCTCTGGGACACAAATCTGTACTGCCAACAAGTCCTATTGATATCACAGACCAGGTTGACGTCACGCGTATGGGTTTCTTGAGTAGAGCTTGACTTGCGGATATGCAGCAGTCCCATCAAGGCGGGGTCTGAGATTGCTTTGTATGCCAGACAGAGGTCATCTCTGAGGAGTCTGTATGAAACTGAGTAGAGGGACAGGGCTTTTAGCCTATCTGTGTAGGGTAGGTATTTGAGGCCCTGGATTCTCCTGGTGAGGAACCTCTGTGGTCTCTCCAGCTGCTGCATGTGCTTTGCAAGGTACATGCCAAAGGGGGTGTTGTACTCAATAATTGGCCTTATAAGGGAAGAATACAGGGATTTTATGACCTCTTTGTCCCTGGATGAGATACCCTTACTTATGAGGTGGGCCATGTAGAAGGCTTTCCGTACAGTGGAAGCAACATGGTGGTCAAAAGTCAGGTTGCTATCAACCTTGGTGCTCAAATCCCTCACTATTGATTGTGCACTTAGGACATTGTTATTAATGTGATAATATGTGGAGATGTCACTCTCCCCAAAGGGGATAATGATGCATTTTTTGGCATTCAGCTTGAGGCCATGTTTTTGGCACCGGTCATTTGTTTGGGTGAGACCCTCTTGGAGGACAGCCACATCATTTGGGAAATTGATGACTGCTGCCAGCTTGCAGTCATCTGCAAACTTGGTCAGCCATAGCCCAATGGTTTTGGCCTGCACCTCAGAGAAGTATATCCCAAATAACAGAGACCCTAAGACCGATCCCTGGGGTACACTGCTCATTACGGGTCTACTGCTTGAGGTAGCTTCCCATATTTTAATTAAGTGGGCTCTATCAGTGACCAGTTTGCTACCCATCTGGTAAGATATGGATTGATGCCTAGTTGGTCGAGTTTATCTACTATGCTCGAGTGTGGAATAGTATCGAAGGCTTTGGCCAGGTCAAGGTAGGCGGTGTGCACTGTCTTCCCCTCATCCATGGCTTTGATGACTGTCTCAAAGAAGTCAACCAGATTTAACAGATATGACCTCCCCTTGACAAAGCCAAACTGTGTGGGGTCAAGTGTTTGGAGCATGCCAATGTCCCTGCAAATGAGGTCCATGATAATCCATTCCATGGCCTTGCAGATCAGGCTAGTTAGGCTGACGGGTCTATCATTTCCTGGATCGGTGGAAGCTCCAACTTTGTGTAAAGAGATGACAGTGGCTGCCCTCCACTTGGCTGGGAAAAAGCCAGTACTCAGGCTTTGGTTGAATAGGGTGCCTGCTGGTGCTGCAAGTTCATGCCTGAGCTCATGTAGGATGCAGCCTGGGATGTTATCGGGTCCCATGGTGGCTGTATTTTTTGCCTTTGAGAGGGCAGTGATGACCTGTTCCCTAGAGATAAGGAGTGGAAGGGGTTCAGGTACTGAGATGTCCTGATTTACTGATGGGGGGAGACAGAGGGGAGAATATGTCAGCCAGTAAATTGGCTATATCTATAGCATTTGTGTATGTGGTGTCCTTGACCACCTATTAAACAATCCATTAAATATAGTTAAAACATTATTACAAAATTGCTTTGTGTACAACCACAAGATATTATAGCTGTAAATGTAAAGGTCATATAATAAATGTAAAAATGTGTGAAAGTGTATAAGAATAAAATAGTCCAAGCCACATAATTAAAACACCCAAACTTAACATATTAGTTTTTTAAAAAAATGATGTCATACATGAAAAAATATATATATGTGTGTATATATGTGTGTGTGTGTGTGTGTGTGTGTGTGTGTGTGTGTGTGTGTGTGTGTGTGTGTGTGTGTGTGTGTGTGTGTGTGTGTGTCTGTGTGTATGTGTATACAAGAATCAACATCATAACTTATATACCCTTTCTTTTAATACACTAACTGTAGATAAAGAGTCATTAATACCCATAAACTGGCAGGCATTGAGCCTCAACTGCTATGACAATTCCTTTAATTCCAGAAGGTTGTTAGGGTCTCCACCCTTGTGGGCACTGAAAACCCTGTCTATAATAAAAAATCTAAATTTCTTAAAGTTTTTACAGATTATTGAATGGACTATATGAGGCATTATTAACTTGTTGTTTTTTGATGTTAAACAAAAGTTCTCTCATGCATTCTCTTAACTTTTGACTATTTTTTTTTTCATGTAAAATGCAGTACAGAAACTACAAGAGGTGATCTAAACAATCTAGAAGGTATCGCAATTACATTTACCTGGACATGATAAACTCCATTCGTAACCCTCGACTGAGATAAGAACATTTATATATAAACCTGCATTGTTTATATCTGCTGCACATATTCATGTGATGGATACAACTTGCTGATAACAAAAACATTGGCTGACTCTCTGTCAAATTTTTTTTTTTTTTTTAAACAAAACACATCTTTGTTAAATTATCATGCATGACATAGGCAATCTTACATTTATATAAATGAAAATAAACTATATTGACACAATCCCAGTTGCAAACACGACACAGCTGTAGTTTCAAATATTATACATCACTTATAAAGTATCCAGTGATGGTCAGTCTGCCATTTCATAGCTCATTCAATTCCTGTCTTCTTTTAAACCTCGTTTCTCCTGTATATGTATTGATCCTACACTTCCCATTTTTCCTATGTAATTTGTTCCTACCCTTTTCTAAAGATCTCAATTCCAGTTGTTTTATCTCTGTTATTATCTTTGCTGCTTCCAGTAAAGTTGGTTTAAACTTTAATTTCCATTTTCTATTAATTGCTTTTTGGCAGCTATCATAATTAGACTCAGCAAGGCTTTACTATGTGTAGGCAATTCAGATTCTGTATCATAGCTCAAAAAATAATTCCCTTAGTCACACCAGTTTAATCACCCTGCATCTCTAACAGAGCAGTTTTCAGGGAATCTTTAAAGTCTGATAACTCATTACACTCCCAGAAAATATGTTCCCAGTTACCTCTTTCTTCCTCATCACACTTCCAGCATTTGCTGTCTCCCTGAGGAAAAAATCTTTGAAGTCTACTTGGGGTATAAAAATACCTATGTAAATACTACCAAGCAGAGATCCGAAATATGCTAGACTTTATTGCATACTTGTGAGATATACATATATCACCCCATTGTTTTTATGTGAATTGTTTATCCAGTCTTTCTACCCATTCCTTTCTAACCTCTTCTGACTGATACTTATAGTTATCATTCAGTATTTTATATGCTCTACTAATTATTCCTTTAATGGCAACTTCTGATCTAGATTCTACTAAAACGTCTACCAGTGTTGTTCTTTCATTTAGGACCCCCCTATTTCTTTCTCTTTGCCTATACTATGATATCAATCCATGATAGAGAAGGCACTCTCTAACCTGCAGTCCAAATAAGTTATTGACATCTTCCCATTGTATTACCTTTCCCTCTCTAGTTATTTGCTCCCAATACCTTGGTTCCTTTGCCAGTTTTCTCCAATATATTCCAGCCCCCTCTTGCCTATTGTCTGTATCCCTAATTGCAATTATCCTTATTGGCAGAATCTACTTTCTCCATTCCCATGTTGACTTAGTTCTTAGAATACTTTCTGCTGCTTTATGAATATAATATTCTGTATGATTATTGTTATTCTCCTTTAATGTCTGCATCCAAAATCCCATTCTGTCCTTGCTTCTTGAGGATCCCCTCATTTCATCATCATCTCTTTCCACTCTGAATGATAGTTTTCTGCTTGTGCTATGTACAGAAGCTTTAATTGTGTTGCTCTGTAATACCCCATCAAATCAGCTAATACTCTTTATCAAATCCTTGATGGATTTTCCTTTGCTAAAATAATTACTGGATCTTCACCAAATCTCTCCTTTAAATCAGTCAGAAAAAACAAGTTCCATGGATTCTTAAATATTTCTAAATATTTAAAAATGTCATTATTAAACAAAACTTTATAAGGTAAACTGCTGGTTCCCAAATTGTCTGAACCACACTTCCTTAATCCTATAGGTACAGTTTGTTCTGATTCCAATAAGGGTACACATCTGGTTGTTCTACCTTTTAATACTTCTTCTTTAGCTGAACTTAAAAGATCTTTTGAGTACCCTTTATCTTTTAACATTGCCCACAAATAATTAATTTCCCTTTTTCAGCACTTTGTCCTTTGTGATACGTCTCGACAGCCAAATAGTTTTACCTTTAGCAATCCCTGTTTTCTGATGAAATGGGTTACAGCTCTTGAAATGTAAACAAGAGTTGGAAAAGCTCTTTTTTCTATAAATAGTTGATGCAAACCTTCTTAGGTTATATTCCTTTCCAAGGGTTATGTCTAAATAATTAAATTGGTCATAATCAAAATGGTGAGTAAACCTCACAACATTGGTAGTTATCTCTAAATAGGAAATAAAGGAAAATAATTCACCTCCAGATCCCGCCATAAAATTTAAATGTTTGAAAATCTATAATATGCATAAATTAAGGGTTGAAATTCAGAATTACAAACAAAGCAATTCTCCCATTCTGTTAAAGCAGCATAAGCATACAAGGGGGTGCACACCACCCCCATTGCTACACCCAAGGTCTGAAGGAAATACTCTCCTTCTAGGAAAATACAATTATTTGATAAAATAGTGTCTATTACTAATTCAGCTAGTAAAATAAAATCTTGTCCTATCAAAAATCATTGAACCAATATCATTCTTCATTGTGGGAAATAACCGTAAATAAATTAATCACATCTATTGTCACAAATAAAAAAGATTCATGAAAATGCACTCCCTTCATTTTCTCCAACACGTCATGAATTACATAGAATATGCAATGATCCTTCAAAACATTGTTTACATTTCTTGTCTGTGTATTTTGCTAATGGTTCAGTTTTGGAGCCTGTCGCAACAACTATAAGTCTGAAAGGGGGATCAATTAGATTTTTATGAATTTTGGGAATGGCAAACAGGGAGGGGATATCATGGGTTTACCTACCATCAAATAATCAAACGTTGTTTGGTTTACAAAATCTTGCAATAGCTGGTCATTCAAAACACAGTCTGTTTTCCTGTTAGCTATACTAATTTTATCTCTTGACATTCTTTGCCAAGTGTGCTCGTCACATAAAAGCTCTAACATTTTACAGGAATAATCTATACTGTTTGTGCCCACTATACCCCCTTCCTTGTTTGGTTTCATAACCCTCAAAATTTTGTCCGTCATTAAATGTTTCAAAAAAAGCCTTTCCTTGTTTGATAAATTGTCAACAAATCTCTCTGTATCTTTATGAAGTTGGCTAAATTGACTCTCACATAACCTCTTAAAAGTAGCTACTAAAGAATTTTGAGGGGGAAGAAACAAACTTTTCCATTTTAAACTCAACACACTGACATTACAAGTTTTACCTGTAAAAAATAAATTTAAATTCAGATTTCTAGTGTACAGTTTCAACTGGATCAATAATTTAGCAATATCCACTCTAAAATGTGGTACAAAATAAAAACATTTTTTTAAAAAAGTGACACAAGTTTTGGGTAGAGAGGTATTTGGCAGATTAAAAGCACTAAAATCTGCAGGAACTGACAAGTTAGATCTTGCACTCTAACCACACAAACATGTTCCACCCAGGGATGTGTTTGATGTTTCTTTGATCCTTACATACCTGAGAACCCCTTTGTATAACAACCAAAGGGGGGAGATTCTTCAGGAGATGCCAGTATTGATAATGGTGCTTACAATACAGCAATACAGCTAATTTAGATGGCAGTTTGACTGAAACACCATTTTTAGAAGATTTTCATGTGAGATGTTCTGAGAGATTAGCCTGGCAGGAAACATCTCAGACACAATGAACTGGTGTGAATCAGAGACTTGACAATTGCACCAGTCATCGTAGACAGGGACAGGGGAGATTTAAACAATATTTTAAATTATTATTTCACATTTTACATGATTCATGGCATTTGTTGGAGAAAATACAGGGCATACCTTTTGATGAATCTCTTTTATTTATGACAAGCGATGTCATTAATTTATTTACGGTTATCCCCTTCAATGAAGGACAATATAGGTTCAATAATTTTTTGATAAGGAAAGATTTTATTTTGTCAGCTGATGTTTTAGTAATAATCACTCTTTTAGACATTGTTCTAGCAAATAATTTAATCCTTTATTGTGGTAGCTCCAAAAGGCAAACATACCGGTTTTGGCAACAGCCTTCCTCAGTGCTTAATAACAGCACAAATTAACAGACCCTTAAATCAGGAGCATAATTACCATTCAAGAATATCATTGTTTGGTTAAAAAACTATGACAACTCATTGAGGCCAGGTTAAAACAAACCCTCCAGCTGAATAATCCAACCTGATTCTTTATTATTTAGTAAAGTGTGCCAACAAACTTTAGAGAAACATTGGTCATGGACCTTATCAATAACCATAAATATACTCTATAATGGGTCTAATGAGTGTAGAGTAGAGGGGAACAATGACCTCTTTTTTCCTAGATTAGAACCCTTTTGTGATGAGGTGTGCCACGTAGAAGGATTTCCTGACTACTGTGGTGATGTTATTATCAAAGGAGAGACTACTGTCCACCTGGGTCTCCATGTCTCTTATCACACATTCGGCATTAAGTAGACTGCCGCCTATGTGGTAGTTCATGGGTACAGGGTTTTTACCAAAGGGGATGACAATGCACTTTTTGGCATTGAGCTTGAGGCCATGGCTCTGACAACAGTCATCTGTCTCAGTGAGGCCCTTCTGTAGGATGTCCACATCATTGGGCGACTCAACTATGGCTCCTAGTTTGCAGTCATCTGCGAACTTTGTCAGCCAAAGGCCTTCTGTGTTAGTCTGTACTTCAGAGAAGTAGACACAAAACAGGAGAGGTCCCATGACTGAACCCCGTGGTACTCCACTTGTCACTATTTTGAAGTCAGATTTGGAGTCTGCAACTTTTACAGTGTGGGTTCTGTCAGTGAGCCAAATGGCAACCCATCTTGCGATGTAGGGATTTATACCAAGTTTAGTGAGTTTAGCTCTAATTCTAGAATGGGAGATGGTGTCAAAAGCCTTGGCGAGGTCAAGATAGGCTGTGTGAACCACCTTACCCTCATCTACAGCTTTGGTGGCTGCCTCAAAGAAGTCAATCAGGTTCATGAGGTATGATCTGCCTTTCACAAACCCGAAGTGGGTGGGGTCCAGAGTTTGGAGGTTATCAGTGTCTTTGTTTATGAGTTCCATGATGATACATTCCATGGCCTTACAGACCAGCTGGGCAGGCTAATAGGGTGATAGTTCCCAGGATCAGTGGTGGCTCCCCCTTTGTGGAGTGGGATAACTGTTGCTGTGCACCATTCAATGGGCACAAAGCCTGATCTGAGACTATGATTGAACATGGTACTTAGCTGGGGAGCCAGTTCATTCTGAAGTTTGTCTAAAATGCAGCCTAGAATGTTGTCTGGTCCCATGGATGCTGTGTTTTTGGCTTTAGAGAGTGCAGCTTTTACCTGTGTAGTTGTAATTACAGAGACTCTGCATTCTTCCTGTATAGGTATGGGCCCTTTAGGGGGTGAGAGGGGGGTAAAGTTAGCACTGAACCTATC
This sequence comes from Protopterus annectens, assembly GCF_019279795.1. Classification (NCBI taxonomy): domain Eukaryota; kingdom Metazoa; phylum Chordata; order Ceratodontiformes; family Protopteridae; genus Protopterus; species Protopterus annectens. The sequence continues at coordinate 744,999,922 of NC_056733.1, read as the reverse complement.
TGCCAGGATATTAGCAACATCAGTTGGTTCTGTAATTTTCATGCTGTTGTGCTGTAGCTCAGAGCAGATCTGGGTATTGCCATTGAGATTGTTGACATAGCTATAGAACAGGTTCATAGGTTCATACTAGGCTATCTGCCCTGGGGCATTTATAAGCCTAGCCCGATTGTGTTTGGTTTACGCCACCCCTTGATTTGAGTATACTGTGCCCTTTTTAAAGTTTAGTTTACTGTGCCTCTGTCTAATAGTGACACGGAAGTAATCCCCGGGACAAACCTACAATCCCCCATCCACTCATCAAGATTCTTCTTGAAGAGAGTCAATGAGGTGCTCTGCCTAACATGAATTGAAATTCTATTCCAGAGCGAAGGGAGCCTCTGGGTTATGAATCTGTCCCTCCAGCATGTTCTATTTATTTCTGTGCTGAGGTTCAAGTCCCTCGAGCGCGTGGCTCTAAGGGATTTAGATTTACTGAGGTGGAGCATGTCCATTAATTCTGGGTTGGACATAGCTTTATATGTCAGGCATAGATCGCCTCGAAGTAGGCAGTATGCAACTGAGTAGAGCTGGAGTTTTTTTAACCAAGCAGCATATGGCATCTGTTTGAGTCCCTTGATCCTCCTGGTGAGGTACTTTTGGGGTCTTTCTAATTGCTGCAGGTGTCGGGTAAGGTACATCCCAAAGGGGGCATTGTATTCTATGATGGGCCTGATGAGGGATGAATAAAGGGGCACGATTACCTCTCTTGATCCAGATGTGAATCCTTTCATGATGAGGTGGGCTATGTAGAAGGTCTTTCTAACCACTTTGGCAATGTGGTTGTCAAAGGAGAGATTGCTATCAACTTGGGTCCCCAGATCCCTAATTACTTTCTCTGTACTTAATGGGTGGGCACATTGTTTTTGCCAAAGGGTATGACTATACACTTTTTGGCATTTAGCTTTAGACCATGGCTCTGGCACCAGTTATCCGTCTCTGCGAGACCTTTTTGAAGGATGTTTGTGTCAGCTGGAGAGTCAATTATGGTGCCCAGTTTGCAGTCATCTGCGAACTTGGTGAGCCATAGTCCTCCCACGTTGGCCTGTACCTCAGAAAAGTAAACACCGAACAAGAGAGGTCCCAGGACAGAACCTTGTGGGATGCCACTTGCAACCGGTTTTGAGTCTGACATGGCTCCAGCAACTCTGACTCTGTGGGTTCTGTCTTTGAGCCAGTTTGCGACCCATCTTGTGACATAGGGGTTTATATTTAGGCTGGATAGCTTATCTATGATGCCCGAATGGGGTATTGTGTCAAATGCCTTTGCGAGGTCCAGATAGGCTGTGTGGACTACCTTTCCTTCATCTATGGCCTTGGTGACTGTTTCGAAGAAGTTGACCAGGTTCAAAAGGCAGGATCTGCCCTTGACAAAGCCAAATTGGGTAGGATCTAGTGTCTGTAGGTCCCCAATGTCTTTGTTTATGAGTTCCATGATGATCCTCTCCATAGCCTTGCAGACTAGGCTAGTCAGGCTTATGGGGTGATAGTTTCCAGGGTCCGCAGAGGCACCACCTTTGTGGAGTGGGACCACTGTTGCTGTATGCCATTCTTTGGGCACATATCCTGTAGTGAGGCTGAGATTGTACAGTAGTTTTACTTGAGGGATTAGTTCTTCTTGGAGTTCATGTAGGACGCAACCTGGGACATCATCTGGTCCCATGGAAGCAGTGTTTTCTGCTTTGGAGAGGGCGGCCTTCACCTGCGCATCAGAGATGTTTGGGAAGCTGCACTCTGCCGGGATAGATACTTGCTCTTTTGGGGGGGTGGTGGAGAAGTTTGCACTGAACCTGTCTGCCAGGATATTGGTGATGCCTGTGGGTTCAGTGTATTTTTTGTCGCTTAGAATCAACTCAGAACAAGTCTGGGAGTTGCATCCCAGGTTCCTAACATAACTGAAAAAAGCCTTATGATTGTCTTTAGTGTCCTGTGCAATTTTTCTCTCGAAGCTGGCCTTGGAGGATTTTATGAGGGATCATAATTTTTTTGCTAGTACTGATCAGAGATGCCTTCCCTTTTAGGGATTTTGCTCTATCATGTAGTAGCTTCCTCCTTCTGTTGTACATTTTATTTATGGCTGGGGTCCACCAGACTGGACGCCTGCCTTTGCATGATTGGGTCTTGATTTTGTTTGGGATAGCATGATCCATGCATTCCTGGAGATGTCCGTAGAATGTGTTTATATAGTATTCTGCAGTTTGGGCCGTAATTTCCACTGGCCCTGGAGCCTTGAAGGATTCCACTTCGGTTTTGAGAAGTATGAAGTTTGCTTTTGAGAAGTTTTTCACTGTGGTTTTCTGGGCTGGGGGTGGGGTCGGGATGTGGATATCCAGTGAAATTAATTTATGGTCTGATCTTACCTATGAGGGATATACTTCTGGTACTTCTGGTATGGAGCATAGAGTCCCCATGTTGGTAATGATCAGGTCTAGTATGTTTTCCCCTCTTGTGGGAGTGGTGACTAGTTGTTCCATAGCATTTGAGCTTATAAATTCCAGGAACCTTTGGGCTAAGGTGCTGGGGCTTGAGTAATGCTCCCAGTCTATGTTTGGGTAGTTGAAGTCGCCCAATATAATGGTGTTCGGAGAGATCTTCATGTTCTCCAATGTTTTTAGGAAAGCCGAGTGGGATTTCTGACTTTGAGAGGGTGGTCTGTAAGATGCTATAAACTTAAAAGCAGTCTTGCCCACTGTCAGTTGCACATGGATGGTCTCCGATACTTCGTGCAATGCCACTAACCTGGAGGTGTGGATATCCTTGATAAATATGGAAACTCCCCCTCCTTTTGTGGTTCGGTCTGGGTTTTGGGGCCGAAAAGCATGATATGAGGTATAACCTGGTAGTGCTGGGGTGCTCTCTGGAGCCTTGAACCAGGTTTCTGTCACTGCACAGATATCGATGTTCTCCATACTGAGGAGAGCTTCGAGTGCATGCATCTTGAAGTTAAGACTTCTGGCGTTTAGCAGCATTACCCTTAGTTTCTTGTTCCTTGTGCTGTCTATGGAGGTGGGTTTGACTTTTGAGCCTTGCCTAAAAAAGGCACTATGGGGGTGGCAAGAGCCTTTGCCAATATCTGAAAGCCCAGGGGTGACAGGTGCAAGCCGTCCCTAGCGAAGCAATGTGGATTGTCGAGCATGTCGCATGTCATCCCAGGCTGACAGACACTGGATCCCCTTTGAATGACACCAAAATTTTAGCCAATTGTTAAAATTGATCATTTTGTCTTTATACTGTGGCATCATTCTAGGTGAGGGTAAGATGCTGCTCAAGGTCAGGGTCATACCGGCCTGGGCTACATGATCAGAGAGCTCCTCTATGTCTCTTTTCATGTAGTCGAGGGAGGAACGTCTCAGGTCATTCACGCCAGCATGTACAATGACTAAGTCATATTTGAATTTGCTTTGGAGTGACCTGAGTGCTTGCGTTATGTGGTGGATCCTAGCGCCCGACAGGCAGCTCACTGTGACCTTCTCTTTATTCAGCCTGGTGAGCGGGACGTCAGTGTGTCTGACAATAGAGTCACCTATTACAAGAGTATCAGGTGTGTTATTCAGCCTTAAGGGCTGTGACTGCTTGGCACACTGACTTTGTGTGCTATGTGTTGTACGTGTTTTGTTTTGGGGTAGCGTTTGCTTGGATGTCTGCTTTGGAGGTCTCTGTTGCTTAGGTAGATTTTTATTTAGAGCCTCCGAGTATGTTTTTGTGTTTTTATGTGTTTGGTCCGCTGTTGTGGTGGGACTATGTGATACTGGAATTGTGTTGTGTGAGATTACCTTCTCCTCCTGACTGGTTACACCAGTTTTGAGATGAGAGAGCTCAGCCTCCAGTTTGGCTATATGGTTGCATCTCTCACATATATTTGAACCTGTTTGGAAGAGGAGAGGGTTGTCCGTGTACATGAGACAGATGTAACATTGCCTCAAAATTCCCAGATTCACCAGCTGGACTGGAGAGGAAACCATTGACTGACCTTTGGACATGCTAGAGTAATATAGGGAACTGAATTAAAATGGACCAATAGGGGACAAGGTAATCGTAGAGAGTATAAGAGTAAGTAGTGCTTATGGTTTATTAGTTCCAACTTGTAAAATTACTTATTTGGACGAGTGAGGGGCCTTAGAATGAGAATATGGTGTTTAATTTCAGAGATAGAGCAGTTCTAAGGGAAAAAGTGAAGAGCAGACTTTGTGGAGCCAGGAATAGTTTAAACCCAATTAGGCAGCGCTGCCCAATGTTGTGCTATGTGCAAAAATGCGCAAAACCACGCAAAAGAGGGTTTTAAGAGAGGGAGATCAAGGAGTTAGGAATTGACCCAAAATGGCCAATAAAACTACAGTTTCAAGGCAGTAACCACTCCTACAGGGGCAGAAAGGCTGCTCAATGTTTATCACTGCCACTGATGAACACAGAGACTTCCCTTTAGCCCAAGCAAACAATGGCCTCCAAGAAACTTACAAACAGTTCAGAACAGCAAATCTGTAACTGAACTTTTTTAAATCTCAGAAAAGTGGGGAAAAAGCAAGATTTTTTTGTTTTTTTGTTTTTTTTTAAGGAAAGCAGAGGTTCACAAATATCAACAAGTTAGAACAGTGCAGTAAATGACCCCACACTTGAGTGCTAGGCCAGCGACAGATAAAATGCAAGTTTTAAGAAAAAAACGATTTTAAAAATAAGTGCAGGCAGGAAATTCAGTAATCAGCTCTAGGTTGTGTTCTAAATACAGTTACCAACACAGAAATCAAGCTTAACAAGCCAGAAAATGCTCAAAAGTAGGTGGCAATGCAGAAAAACTTAACAAATAATCTGAAGCAAAATACTTAAAATCTCAAAAGTGGCTCCTTTCTTCTCTCAGCGTTTTCTCCTCTTTGTGGGTGCTTCACCAACAGCCAACAAGTCCAAAAAGATGCCAAAACCACGAGGCAATCGAGTTTTAAGAGAGAGAGAGATCAAGGAGTTAGGAACTGACCCAAAATGGCCAATAAAACTACAGTTTCAAGGCAGTAACCACTCCCACAGGGGCAGGCAGGCTGCTCAATGTTTATCACTGCCACTGATGAACACAGAGACTTCCTTTTAGCCCAAGCAAACAATGGCCTCCAAGAAACTAAAAAACAGTTCAGAACAGCAAATCTGTAACTGAACTTTTTTAAATCTCAGAAAAGTGGGAAAAAAGCAAGATTTTTTTCTTTTCTTTTTTGTTTTTTTTTTGTTTCTTTGTGGTTGTCCCTAGAATCAGTGGCAATTTTGTTTTCATAGCTAGCTTTGGAGGATCTTATAAGGGATCTCAGCTTCTTACTGAGGCTGACCAGGGAACTCCTCCACTCATGGGATGTTACTCTCTTTTGCAACAGTTTCTTCCTTCTGTTGTAGAGTTTGTTTATGGCAGGGGACCACCAGATTGGCTTCCTTTTTTTGGAGAATAGCATCTTGGTTCTGTTTGGGATAGCACTATCCATGCACTTGTGTAAGTACTTATAGAGTGCATCTGTGTAGGATTCAGCAGTCGTAACTGTATTGTCCATCTGCATGGGTGTCATGAAGTTCGCCACTTCTTTCTTAAGAAGCATGAAGTTGGCTTTGGAGATATTTCTTACCATGATTTCCTTAATAGAGGGTGGGGGCGGGATGTGGATATCTAGGGTGATTAGCTTATGGTCGGATCTGACCAAAGAGGAGTTGACTTCAGGTGTAGAACACCAGTCACTCGTGTTGGTAATGACTAGGTCTACGATATTGTTGCCCTGGTGGGGGTGTGGATAAGTTGATCCAGGGCATTGAAATTTATGAATTCCAGAAAGCGTTGAGCGAAGGAGTTGGCACATGAGTAGTTTTCCCAGTTAATGGTGGAGTAGTTGAAATTGCCCATTATTAGGGTGCTTGGTTGAACCCTAATATTTTCCAGTATATCAAGAAAAGAGGAGTGGGAATCCTGGGGCATGGTGGGGGAGCTGTAGCAAGCTACAATTTGGATTGCAGTTTTGCCCAGAATTAGTTGCACTTGGATAACCTCGTATGCATTATGCTGAGCAACTAGCCTGGAGGTGTGGATATCCTTAATGAATATGGACACACATCCACCTTTGGTGTTCTGGTCCAGGTTAGGTGGCTGAAAAGTGTGGTATGAGTTATAACCTGGTAATGCAGGGGTGCTCTCTGGAGCCTTGATCCAGGTCTCAGTCACTGCACAGATATCAATGTTCTCCATTTTAAGAAGTGCTTCGAGGGAGTGCATTTGAAATTTAGACTTCTAGCATTGAGTAACATTACCCTCAGTTTTTGCTTGCCACTTCCTGTTACTGTGGTGAATTTGTAATTTGAACCTTGCCTAAAAAAGGCACTATAGGGGCAGCAAGAGCCTTAGCCAGTATTCGGAATCCCAGGGGTGACAGATGCAGGCCATCTCTGGCAAAGCATCTTGGTCTGTCAACCATGTCGTCCCAGGCAGACAGATACTGGATCCCCTTAGAATGACACCAGAAGCCTTGCCAATTATTGAAGTCAGTCATTTTTTCCTTGTACTTCGGTATCATTCTGGGCAGTGGCATGATGCTACTCAGGGCTAGAGTCATACCTGCCTGGGCTACAAGATTGGAGAGCTCTTCCATGTTTCTTTTCATGTAGTCCAGGGAGGTACGTCTCAGGTCATTCACACCAACATGGACAATGACAGAGCCATATTTGTACATGTGGAGTGAACTGAGTGCTTGGGTTATGTGGCAGATCCTGGCACCCGACAGGCAACTGACAGTAACCTTCTCCTTGTTTAGCCTGATGAATGGGACATCAGTGTGCCTGACTACTGAGTCACCTATGACTAGTGTGTTGGGTACTTTGCCTTATGGGCTGTGGTTGAGTGGCACATTGAGTCTGTGGGCTATGTGTCATTTGGGTTGTGTTGGGGGGGGGCGGAGGTTGCTTGCGTTTCTGCTTTGGAGGTCTCTGTTGCTTGAGCAGATTATTATTGAGAGCCTCCGTGAATGTTTTTGTGTTTCTATGTGTGGATTTTGGTGGTGTGGGTTTAGTGGGACTGCGTGATGAGTGTGGTGTGGTGCAAGCATTTACCTTCTCCTCTTCACTGTCAAGTTCAGTCTTGGTTGGAGAGAGCTTTACCTCCAGTTTGGCTAGATAAGTGCATCTCTCACAGGTTGTGGTGTTGGGTGGTTGGAGGAGAGGGTTTTCTGTGTACATGAGGCAATTGCTACATTCCCCCAAGATGCCCAGATTCATCAGATAGACAGGAGAGAACACTGGGAGCTGACCCTTGGACATGCCTAAATAAAAACTACTTTCCTCTAGACAAGTGAGGAAAGTGAGTATAAGAGCTATTTTTCTCTAAGCAAGTGAGGAAAGTAAGTGCAAAAACTGTTTTTCTCTAGGTAAAGAGGAAAGTTGAGTGCGGTAGTAATTTGTAGCTTATTTAGTGCTAACAAAAAGTTTTGAACAAGTGCTGAGCACAAATAAGCAAATGCAAGTGCTAAAACTAAGAATCTGTACCTGGATCTTGTGGTAGATAGGCTACCTAGTGCTTATAACTCCCACTGATAAGCTAGAATGCTTCCCTCCAACATAGAAAAGCTTGGGGGGCTTAGAAGCTTACAAACAGTCCTGGATACAGTAAATCTGTATCTGGACTAGACTGATTACAGGAAAGGTGGGAAACAAGTGCAAATGTAGGCTTTTAAACCAGAAAGTTGAAAGAGCTGGAAGAACTGCCCAAGTGACCAATAAACTACAATTTCTGGGCCAGAAACCACTCGTATGGTAGATAGGCTACCTAGTGCTTACCACTCCCACTGATGAGCTAGAAGGCTTCCCTCCAACACAGAAAGGCTTGGGGAGGCTCAGAAGCTTACAAGCAGTCCTGGATAAAGCAAATCTGTATCTGGACTAGACTAGTTAAAGGAAAGGTTGGAAACAAGCGCAAACACGGGCTTTTAAACCAGAAGGTTGAAAGAGATGGAATAACTGCCCAAATGACCAACAAACTACAATTTCTGGGCTAGAAACCACTCTTGTGGTAGACAGGCTACCTAGTGCTTACAACTCCCACTGATAAGCTAGAAGGCTTCCCTCCAACACAGAAAGGATTGGGGGGCTCAGTAGCTTACAAACAGTCCTGGATATAGCAAATCTGTATCTGGACCAGACTAGTTACAGGAAATATGGGAAACAAGTGCAAATGCAGGCTTTTAAACCAGTAAGTTGAAAGAGATGGAAAAACTGCCAAATGGCCAATAAACTACAATTTCTGAGCCAGAAACCACTCTTGTGGTAGATAGGCTACATAGTGCTTACCACTCCCACTGATAAGCTAGAAGGCTCCTTTCCAACACAGAAATACTTTGGGGGCTCAGAAGCTTACAAACAGTCCTGGTTACAACAAATCTGTATCTGGACTAGAATAGTTACAGGAAAGGGAAGAAACAAGCTTAGAAAATTTTTTTGGGGAAACTGGAAAGGGAGAAAGGAGAAACAAAAGATAATTCAAAATTAAGGACCAAAGTGGCTTGCCCTTCACAAATGTTCTCTCTGTAATAGGTAGAGTGAGCTAGTGACACTAGACTGGAATAGAGCTGGGATAGAGATGAACAGATGGGACTGGTAGGAGTGTCTGAAGTCAAAATATGATCTCACTGTACTCAGTTGAGTGAGCAAATGACATAGACCCAGGAGGAGTGTTCAAACACAAATTTTACAGGAGTGTCGGGCTATTCCAAAGACACCAAGATTAATACCAAAATAAGAACAGGGAGGGTGGGCAGGAAACTTAACTGCAGAGACAGAGATAGACCACAGTATTCTATGAAACAATTAAATAGAAAAATAAATAACTACAGAGAGACACAGACACAGTATTCAATGAAACAATTAAATAGAAAGAAAAATGAAATGCAGTACAATCTTTAACACTGCAAGTCTGTACTTAACTCAGCTAGTAATGCAGTTGATTGTAGGTATGTAGCAGAAGCCAAACAACTGAGGTATTGAGCAGTAATAAATTCTAAGATATGTGACTCACTTATAAATACAGAGAAACCCTCTAGGCTAACAGTTTAACACTGAATATCAATGAAATGAAAAACAATAGCCCCCATTACTGCAGAGACAGAGAGAGAGTGACCACAGTATTCTATGAAACAATTAAATAGAAAAATAAATAACTACAGAGAGACACAGACACAGTATTCAATGAAACAATTAAATAGACAGAAAAATGAAATGCAATACAATCTTTAACACTGCAAGCTTGTACTGAACAAAGCTATTAATGCAGTTGATTGTAGGTATGTAGCAGAAGACAAACAACTGAGGTATTGAGCAGTAATAAATTCTAAGATAAGTGATTCATTTATAAATATAGAGAAACCCTCTAGGCTAACAGTTTAACAATGAATATCAATGAAATGAAACACAATAGCCCCCACTACTGCAGAGACAGAGAGAGAGACCACAGTATTGTATGAAAGAATTAAATAGAAAAATAAATAACTACAGAGAGACACAGACACAGTATTCAATGAAACAATTAAATAGACAGAAAAATGAAATGCAGTACAATCTTTAGCACTGCAAGTTTGTGCTTAACTCAGCTTGTAATGCAGTTGAGTGTAGGTATGTAGCAGAAGCCAAACAACAGAGGTATTAAGCAGGAATAAATTCTAAGATATGTGACTCACTTATAAATACAGGGAAACCCTCTAGCCTACCAGTATAACAATGAATATCACTGAAGTCAAACACAATATCCCCCACTACTGCAGAGACAGAGAGAGACCACAGTATTCCATGAAACTAGTAAATAGAAAAATAAATAACTACAGAGAGACACAGACATAATATTCAATGAAACAATTAAATACACAGAAAAATGAAATGCAGTGCAATCTTTAGCACTGAAAGTTTGTACTTAACTCAACTAGTAATGCAGTTGATTGTAGGTATGTAGCAGAAGCCAAACAACTGAGGTATTGAGCAGTAATAAATTCTAAGATATGTGACTCACTTATAAATACAGAGAAAGCCTCTAGGCTAACAGTTTAACACTGAATATCAATGAAATGAAACACAATACCACCCACTACAGAAGACACAGAGAGACACCACAGTATTGTATGAAAGAATTTAATAGAAAAATAAATAACTACAGAGAGACACAGACACAGTATTCAATGAGACAATTACATAGACAAACAAATGAAATTCAGTACAATCTTTAACACTGCAAGTCTGTAATTAACTCAGCTAGTAATGCAGTTGATTGTACGTATGTAGCAGAAGCCAAACAACTGAGGTATTGAGCAGTAATAAATTCTAAGATATGTGTCTCACTTTTAAATACAGAGAAACCCTCTAGGCTAACACTTTCTTTTAACACTGAATATCAATGAAGTGAAACACAATAGTCCCCACTACTGCATAAACAGAGAGAGGCCACAGTATTCTATGAAACAATTAAATAGAAAAATACATAACTACAGAGAGACACAGACACAATATTCAATCAAACAATTAAATAGACAGAAAAAATAAATGCAGTACAATCTTTAACACTGCAACTTTGTAATTGACACAGTTAGTAATGCAGTTGATTGTAGGAAGGTAGCAAAAGCCAAACAACTGAGGTATTGAGCAGTAATAAATTCTAAGATATGTGACCCACTTAAATAAAGAGAAACCCTCTAGGCTAAAACTTTAACACTAAATATCAATGAAATAAAACCCGATACCCAACCTACTGCAGAGACAGAGAGAGACCACAGTATTCTATGAAACAATTAAATAGAAAAATAAATAACTACAGGGAGACACAGACAAAGAATTCAATGAAACAATTAAATAGACAGAAAAATGAAATGCAGTACAATCTTTAACACTGCAAGTTTGTAATTAACTCAGCTAGTATTGCAGTTGATTGTAGGTATGTAGCAGAAGCTGAACAGCTGAGGTATTGAGCAGTACTAAATTCTGAGATATGTGACTCACTTCTAAATACGGAAAAAACATCTGGGCTAACAGTTTAACACTGAATATCAATGAAGTGAAACACAATAGCCCCACTACTGCAGAGACAGAGAGAGGCCACAGTATTCTATGAAACAAATTAAATAGAAAAATAAATAACTACAGAGAGACACAGACACAATATTCAATATAACAAATAAATAGACAGAAAAAATAAATGCAGTACAATTTTTAACAATGCAAGTTTGTACTTAACACAGCTAGTAATGCAGTTGATTGTAGGTTTGTAGCAGGAGCCAAACAACTGAGGTATTGAGCAGTAACAAATTCTAAGATATGTGACTCACTTATAAATACAGAAAAACCCTCTAGGCTAACACTTTAACACTGAATATCAATGAAGTGAAACACAACCGCCCCCACTACTGCAGAGACAGAGAGACACCACAGTACTCTATGAAACAATTAAATAGAAAAATAAACAACTACAGAGAGACACAGACACAGTATTCAATGAAACAATTAAATAGAAAAATGAAATGCAGTACAATCTTTAACACTGCAAGTTTGTAATAAACTCAGTTAGCAATGCAGTTGATTGTAGGTATGTAGCAGAAGCCAAGCAGCTCAGATATTGAGCTGCAACAAATTATAAGATATGTGACTCACTTAAAAATACAGAGAAACCCTCGAGGCTAATACTTTAACACTGAATATCAATGAAGTGAAACACAATAGCCCCCACAACTGCAGAGACACAGAGAGACCACAGTATTCTATGAAACAAATAGAAAAATAAATAATTACAGAGAGACACACAGACACAATATTCAATGAAATAATTAAATAGACAGAAAAATGAAATGTAGTACAATCTTTAACAATGCAAGTTTGTACTTAAGACAGCTAGTAATGCAGTTGATTGTAAGTTTGTAGCAGGAGCCAAACAACTCAGGTATTGAGCAGTAACAAATTCTAAGATATGTGACTCACTTATAAATATAGAGAAACCCTCTAGGCTAACACTTTAACACTGAATATCAATGAAGTGAAACACAATAGCCTCCACTACTGCAGAGACAGAGAGATACCATTGTACTCTATGAAACAATTAAATAGAAAAATAAATAACTACAGAGAGACACAGACACAATATTCAATGAAACAATTAAATAGACAGAAACATAAAATGTAGTACAACCTTTAACACTGCAAGTTTGTACTTAGCTCAGCTAGTAATGCAGTTGATTGTAGGCATGTAGCAGAACCCAAACAACTCAGGTATTAAGCAGTAATAAGTTCTAAGATATGTGATTCACTTATAAATACAAAGAAACCATCTAGGCTAACAGTTTAATAATGAATATCAATGAAGTGAAACACAATATCCCCTACTGCTGCAGAGTCAGAGAGAGACCATAGTATTCCATGAAACAAGTAAATAGAAAAATAAATAACTACAGAGAGACACAGACATATTATTGAATGAAACAATTAAATACACAGAAAAATGAAATGCATTACAATCATTAGCACTGAAGGTTTGTACTTAACTCAACTAGTAATGCAGTTGATTGTAGGTATGTAGCAGAAGCCAAACAACTGAGGTATTCAGCAGCAATAAATTCTAAGATATGTGACTCACTTATAAATACAGAGAAACCCTCTAGGGTAAAACGTTAACACTGAAAATCAATGAAGTGAAAAACAATAGCCCCCACTACTGCAGAGACTGAGAAAGACCACAGTATTCTATGAAACAATTAAATAGAAAAATAAATAACTACAGAGAGACACTGACACAGTATTCAATGAAATAGTTAGATAGGAAAATGAAATGCAGTATAATCTTTAATAATGCAAGTTTGTAATTAACTCAGCTGATAATGCAGTTGATTATAGGTATGTAGCAGAAGCCAAACAACTGAGGTATTGAGCAGTAATAAATTCTAAGATATGTGACTCACTTATAAATACAGAGAAACCTTTAAATAAAAATAAGAACAAGCCATATTCAAGAAAAAAAAAAAAAAAAGGGAAAATTTTAAAAATAATTTTAAACCAGAAATTTAAAATTAGCAGAAAAAAATCTTTAAACAAAAAAATTCAAGTTGTAATTTAAAAATAAAAAATTAGGTAAAAACAAATATAATGAAGTAAAACAATCCCCCACTAAAAAAGAAAAACCCCCAAAAAAAAATTAAAAAAAAAAAAAAAAAAAAAAACCCAAAACCAAACAAAAAAATTTTTAAATAAAAATTTTTAAAGAAAAT
>NC_056733.1:744783415-744898549 GCF_019279795.1 Protopterus annectens | reverse complement strand
TATTAAACCATAAGCACTACTTACTCTTATACTCTCTACGATTACCCTGTCCTCTATTGGTCCGTCTTAAATTCAGTTTCCTATATTACTCTAGCATGTCCAAAGGTCAGTCAATGGTTTCCTCTCCAGTCCAGCTGTTGAATCTGGGAATTTTGAGGCAATGTTACAACTGTCTCATGTACACGGACAACACTCTCCTCCTCCAAACAGGTTCAAATATATGTGAGAGATGCAACTATTTAGCCAAACTGGAGGCTGAGCTCTTCATCTCAAAACTGGTGTAACCAGTCAGGAGGAGAAGGTAACCTCACACAACACAATTCCAGTATCACATAGTCCCACCACATCAGTAACCAAACACATAAATTCACAAAAACATACTTGGAGGCTCTAAATAAAAATCTACCTAAGCAACAGAGACCTCCAAAGCAGACATCCAAGCAAATGCTACCTCAAAACAAAACACGCACAACACATAGCCCACAAAGTCAGTGTGCCAAGCAGCCACAGCCCTTAAGGCTGAATAACACACCTGATACTCTTGCAATAGGTGACTCTATTGTCAGACACACTGACGTCCCGCTCACCAGGCTGAATAAAGAAAAGGTCACGGTGAGCTGCCTGTCGGGTGCTAGGATCCGCCACATAACGCAAGCACTCAGGTCACTCCAAAGCAAATACAAATATGACTCAGTCATTGTACATGCTGGTGTGAATGACCTGAGACGTACCTCCCTGGACTACATGAAAAGAGACATAGAGGAGCTCTCTGATCATGTAGCCCAGGCTGGTATGACCCTGACCTTGAGCAGCATCTTACCCTCACCTAGAATGATGCCACAGTACAAAGACAAAATGATCGATTTTAACAATTGGCTAAACTTTTGGTGTCATTCAAACGGGATCCAGTGTCTGTCAGCCTGGGATGACATGCTCGACAAGCAACGTTACTTTGCTAGGGATGGCTTGCACCTGTCACCACTGGGCTTTCGGATATTGGCAAAGGCTGTTGCCAGCCCCATAGTGCCTTTTTTAGACAAGGCTCAAAAGTCAAACCCACCCCCATAGACAGCACAAGGAACAAGAAACTAAGGGTAATGCTGCTTAACGCCAGAAGTCTTAACCTCAAGATGCACGCACTCGAAGCTCTCCGCAGTATGGAGAACATCGATATCTGTGCAGTGACAGAAACCTGGTTCAAGTCTCCAGAGAGCACCCCAGCACTACCAGGCTATACCTCATATCATGCTTTTCGGCCCCAAAACCCGGACCGAACCACAAAAGGAGGGGGAGTTTCCATATTTATCAAGGATATCCACACCTCCAGGTTAGTGGCATTGCACGAAGTATCGGAAACCATCCATGTGCAACTAACAGTGGGCAAGACTGCTTTTCAGTTTATAGCATCCTACAGACCACCCTCTCAAAGTCAGGAATCCCACTCGGCTTTCCTGAAAACATTGGAGAACATGAAGATCTCTCCGAACACCATTATATTGGGCGACTTCAACTACCAAAACATTGACTGGGAGCACTACTCAAGCCCCAGCACCTTAGTCCAAAGGTTCCTGGAAATTATAAACTCAAATGCTATGGAACAACTAGTCACCACTCCCACAAGAGGGGACAACATACTAGACCTGATCATTACCAACATGGGGACTCTATGCTCCACACCAGAAGTATATCCCTCATTGGTAAGATCAGACCATAAATTAATTTCACTAGATGTCCACATCCCGACCCCACCCCCAGCCCAGAAAACCACAGTGAAAAACTTCTCAAAAGCGAACTTCTCACTTCTCAAAACTGAAGTGGAATCCTTCAAGGCCCCAGGGCCAGTGGAAACTACGGCCCAAACTTCCGAATCCTATATAAACGCATTCTACGGACATCTCCAGGAATGCATGGATCATGCTATCCCAAACAAAACCAAGACCCAATCATCCAAAGGCAGGCGTCCGGTCTGGTGGACCCCTGCCATAAATAAACTGTACAACAGAAGGAGGAAGCTACTACATGATAGAGCAAAATCCCTAATAGGGAAGGCATCTCTGATCAGTACTAGCAAAAATTACGATCCCTCATAAAATCCTCCAAGGCCAGCTTCGAGAAAAAAATTGCACAGGACACCAAAGACAATCATAAGGCTTTTTCAGTTATGTTAGGAACCTGGGATGCAACTCCCAGACTTGTTCTGAGTTGATTCTAAATGACAAAATACACTGAACCCACAGACATCGCCAATATCCTGGCAGACAGGTTCAGTGCAAACTTCTCCACCTCCCCCAAAGAGCAAGTATCTATCCCAGCAGAGGGCTGCCTCCCAAACATCTCTGATGCTCAGGTGAAGGCTGCCCTCCAAAGCAAAAACACTGCTTCCATGGGACCAGATGGCATCCCAGGTTACGTCTTACATGAACCCAAGATGAACTAATCCCCAAATAAAACAGCTATACAATCTCAGCCTCACTACAGGATATGTGCCCACAGAATGGCGACAGCAACAGTGGTCCCACTCCACAAAGGTGGAGCCTCTACGACCCTGGAAACTATCGCCCCATAAGCCTGACTAGCTTAGTCTGCAAGGCTATGGAGAGGATCATCATGGAGCTCATAAACAAAGACATTGGGGACCTACAGACACTAGATCCTACCCAGTTTGGCTTTGTCAAGGGCAGATCCTGCCTTTTGAACCTGGTTGACTTCTTCGAAACAGTCACCAAAGCCATAGATGAAGGAAAGGTAGTCCACACAGCCTATCTGGACTTTGCAAAGGCATTTGGCACAATACCCCACTTGAGCATCATAGATAAGCTATCCAGCTTAAATATAAATCCCTATGTCACAAGATGGGTCGCAAACTGGCTCAAAGACAGAACCCACAGAGTGAGAGTTGCTGGAGCCATGTCAGACTCAAAACCGGTCACAAGTGGCGTCCCACAGGGTTCTGTCCTGGGACCACGCTTGTTTGGTATATACTTTTCCGAGGTACAGGCAAACGTGGGAGGACTATGGCTCACCAAGTTCGCAGACTGCAAACTGGGCGCCATAATCGACTCTCCAGCTGACACAAACATCCTTCAAAAAGGTCTCACAGAGACAGATAACTGGTGCCATGGTTTAAAGCTAAATGCCAAAAAATGTATAGTCATACCCTTTGGCAAAAACAATGTGCCCACAAATTACCACATAGGCGGAAACCCATTAAGTACAGAGAAAGTTATTAGGGACCTGGGGACCCAAGTTGATAGCAATCTCTCCTTTGAGAACCACATTGCCAAAGTGGTTAGAAAGACCTTCTACATAGCCCACCTCATCACGAAGGGTTTCACATCCAGATCAAGAGAGGTAATAGTGCCCCTTTATTCATCCCTCATCAGGCCCATCATAGAATACAATGCCCCTTTTGGGATGTACCTTACCCGACACCTGCAGCAATTAGAAAGACCCCAAAAGTATCTCACCAAGAGGATCAAGGGTCTCAAACAGATGCCATATGCTGCTCGGTTAAAAAACTCCAGCTCTACTCAGTTGCATACTGCCTACTTCGAGGTGATCTATGCCTGACATACAAAGCTATGTCAAATCCAGAATTAATGGACATGCTCCACCTCAGTAAATCTAAATCCCTTAGAGCCACACACTCGAGGGACTTGAACCTCAGCACAGAAATAAATAGAACTTGCTGGAGGGACAGGTTCATAACCCAGAGGCTCCCTTCGCTCTGGAATAGAATTCCATGTTCATGTGAGGCAGAGCACCTCACTGAATCTCTTCAAGAAGAATCCCGATAGATGGATGGGGGATCGTAGGTTTGTCCCAGGGATTACTCCCATGTCACTATTAGACAGAGGCACAGTAAACTAAACCTTAAAAAGGGCACATTATACTCAAGTCAACGGGTGGCGTAAGCCATACAGAATCGGGCTAGGCTTATAATTGCCCCAGGGCAGATAGCCTAGTATGAACCTATGAACCTATAAATACAGAGAAACCCTCTAGGCTAACAGTTTAACATTGAATATCAATGAAGTGAAACACAATTGACCCCACTACTACAGAGACAGAGAGAGACGACAGTATTCTATGAATCAATTAAAAAGAAAAATAAATAACTACAGAGAGACACAGACACAATATTCAATGAAACACTTAAATAGACATAAAAATGAAATCCAGTAAATCTTTAACACTGCAAGCCTGTACTTAACTCAGCTAGTAATGCAGTTGATTGTAGGTATATTGCAGAAGTCAAAGTACTGAAGTATTGAGCAGTAAAAAATTCTAAGATATTTGACTCACTTATAAATACAGAGAAAGCCACTAAGCTAACAGTTTAACACTGAATATCAATGAAGTGAAACACAATAGCCCCCACTACTGCAAAGACAGAGAGAGGCCACAGTATTCTATGAAATAATTAAATAGAAAAATAAATAACTACAGAGAGACACAGACACAATATTCAATTAAGCAATTAAATAGACAGAAAATGAAATGCAGTACAACCTTTAGCACTGCATGTTTTTACTTAACTCAACTCATAATTCAGTTTATTGTAGGTACGTAGCAGAAGCCAAATAACTGAGGTATTGAGCAGAAATAAGTTATAAGGTATGTGACTCACTTATAAATACAGAGAAACCCTTTAGGCTAACAGTTTACCACTGAATATCAATGAAGTGAAACACAACAGCCCCCACTACTGCAGAGACAGAGAGAGACCACAGTATTCTATGAAACAATTAAACAGAAAAATAAATAACTACAGAGAGACACAGACACAATATTCAATGAAACAATTAAATAGACAGAAAAATGAAATGCAGTACAATCTTTAGAACTGCAAATTTGTACTTAACCCAACTCGTAATTCAGTTGATTGTAGGTATGTAGCAGAAGCCAAACAACTGAAGTATTAAGCAGAAGTAAGTTCAAAGATATGTGACTCACTTATAAATACAGAGAAACCCTCTAGGCTAGCAGTTTAACACTGAATATCAATGAAGTGAAACACAATATCCCCACTACTGCAGAGACAGAGAGAGACCACAGTATTCTATGAAATAATTAAATAGGAAAATAAATAACTACAGAGAGACACAGACACAATATTCAATTAAACAATTAGACAGAAAAATGAAATGGAGTACAATCTTTAACACTGCAAGTTTGTACTTAACTCAGCTAGTAATGCAGTTGATTGTAGGTATGTAGCAGAAGGCAAACAACTGAGGTATTCAGCAGTAATAAATTCTAAGATATGTGTCTTGATTATAAATACAGAGAAACCCTCTATGCTAACAGTTTAACACTGAATATCAATGAAGTGAAACACAGTAGACCCCACTACTGCAGAGACTGAGAGAGACCACAATATTCTATGAAACAATTAAATAGACAAATACATAACTACCGAGAGACACAGACCCAATATTCAATGATACAATTAGACAGAAAAATGAAATATAGTACAATCTTTAACACTACAAGCGTGTACTTAACTCAGCTAGTAATGCATTTGATTGTAGGTATGTAGCACAAGCCAAACAACTGAGGTATTGAGCAGTAATACATTCTAAGATATGTGACTCACTTATAAATACAGAGAAACCCTCTAGGCTAACAGTTTAACACTGAATATCAATTAAGTGAAACACAATAGCCCCCACTACTGCAGAGACAGAGAGAGACCACAGCATTCTATGAAACAATTAAATAGAAAATTAATAACTACAGAGAGACACAGACACAGCATTCAATGAAACAATTAAATAGACTGCAAGTCTGTACTGAACTCAGCTAGTAAAGTAGTTGATTGTAGGTATGTAGTAGAAGCCAGACAACTGAGGTATTGAGTAGTAATAATTTCTAAGATATGTGACTCACTTATAAATACAGAGAAACCCTCTAGGCTAACAGTTTAAAACTGAATATCAATGAAGTGAAACACAATAGCCCCCACTACTGCAGAGACAGAGAGAGGCAACAGTATTCTATGAAAAAATTTAATAAAAAAATAAATAAATACAGAGAGACACATACACAATATTCAATGAAACAATTAAATAGACAAAACAATGAAATGCAGTACAAACTTTAACACTGCAAGCCTGTACTTAACTCGGCTAGTAATGCAGTTGATTGTACATATGTAGCAGAAGCCAAGCAACTGAGGTTTTGAGCAGTAATAAATTCTAAGATATGTGACTCACTTATAAAAACAGAGAAACCCTTTAGGCTAACAGACTAACACTGATTATCAGTGAAGTGAAAGAGAATACCCCCCCCCCACTACTGCAGAGACAGAGATAGACCACAGTATTCAATGAAACAATTAAATAGAAAAATAAATAACTACAGAGAGACACATACACAATATTCAATGAAACAATTAAATAGACAGAAAAATGAAATGCAGTACAATCTTTAACACTACAAGCTTGTACGTAACTCAGCTAGTAATGCATTCGATTGTAGGTATGTAGCACAAGCCAAACAACTGAGGTATTGAGCAGTTATAAAGTCTAAGATATATGACTCACTTATAAATACAGAGAAACCCTCTAGGCTAACAGTTTAACACTGAATATCAATTAAGTGAAACACAATGGCCCCCACTACTGCATAGACAGAGAGAGACCACAGCATTCTATGAAACAATTAAATAGAAAATTAATAACTACAGAGAGACACAGACACAGCATTCAATGAAAAAATTAAATAGACAGAAAAAAATGAAATGCAGTACAATCTTTAACACTGCAAGTTTGTACGTAACTCAGCTAGTAAAGCAGTTGATTGTAGGTATGTAGCAGAAGCCAAACAACTGAGGTATTGAGCAGCAATAAATTCTCAGATATATGACTCACTTATAAATACAGATAAACCCTCTAGGCTAACATATTAACACTGAATATCAATGAAGTGAAATGCAATAGCCCCCACTACTGCAGATACAAAAAGAGACCACAGTAGTCTATGAAACAATTAAATAGAAAAATCAATAACTACAAAGAGACACAGACACAATATTCAATGAAACAATTAGACAGAAAAATGAAATGCAGTACAATCTTTAACACTGCAAGTTTGTGCTTAACTCAGCTTGTAATACAGTTGATTGTAGGTATGTAGCAGAAGCCAAAAAACTGAGGAATTGAGCAGTAATAAATTCTAAGATTTGTGACTCAGTTATAAATACAGAGAAACCTTCTAGGCTAACAGTTTAACATTGAATATCAATGAAGTGAAACACAACAGTCCCCATTACTGCAGACAGAGAGAGAGACCACCACACTATTCTATGAAACAATTAAATAGACAAATAAATAAATTCAGAGAGACACAGATACAATATTCAATAAAACATGTAAATAGACAGAAAAATGAAATGCAGTACAATCTTTAACACTACAAGTTTGTACTTAACTCTCCTAGTAATGCATTTGATTGTAGGTATGTAGCAGAAGCCAAACAACTGAGGTATTGAGCAGTAATAAATTCTAAGATATGTGACTCACCTATAAATACAGAGGAACCCTCTAGGCTAACACTTTAACACTGAATACCAATGAAGTGAAACATAATAGCCCACACAACTACAGAGATACAGAGATACCACAGTATCCTATGAAAAAATTAAATAGAAAAATAAATAACTACACAGAGACACAGACACAATTTTCAATGAAACAATTAAATAGACAGAAAAATGAAATGCAGTGCAATCTTTAGCACTGCAAGTTTTTACTTAACTCTACTCATAATTCAGTTTAATGTAGGTACGTAGCAGAAGCCAAACAATTGAGGGATTGAGCAGAAATAAGTTATAAGATATGTGACTCACTTATAAATACAGAGAAACCATCTTGGCTAACAGTTTACCACTGAATATCAATGAAGTGAAACACAACGGCCCCCACTACTGCAGAGACAGAGAGAGACCACAGTATTCTATGAAACAATTAAATAGAAAAATAAATAACTGCAGAGAGACACAGACACAATATTCAATGAAAGAATTAAATAGACAGAAAAATGAAATGCAGTACAATCTTTAACAATGCAAGTTTGTACTTAACTCAGATAGTAATTCAGTTGATTGTAGGTATGTAGCAGAAGCCAAACAACTGAAGTATTAAGCAGAAGTAAGTTCAAAGATATGTGACTCAGTTATAAATACAGAGAAACCCTCTAGGCTAGCAGTTTAACACTGAATATCAATGAAGTGAAACACAATATCCCCCACTACTGCAGAGACAGAGAGAGAGACCACAGTATTCTATGAAATAATTAGATGGAAAAATGAATAACTACAGAGAGACACAGACACAATATTCAATGAAACATTTAAATAGATAGAAAAATGAAAAGCAGAGCAATCTCAAACAATGCAAGTTTGTACTTAACTCAGCTAGTAATGCAGTTGATTGTAGGTATCTAGCAGGAGCCAAACAACTGAGGTATTGAGCAGTAATAAATTCTAAGATATATGACTCACTTATCAATACAGAGAAACCCTCTAGGCTAACAGTTTTACACTGAATATCAGTGAAATGAAACACAGTAGTCCCCACTACTGCAGAGACAGAGAGAGAGACCACAGCATTCTATGAAACAAATAAATAGAAAAATAAATAACTACAGAGAGACACAGACACAATATTCAATGAAACTATTAGACAGAAAAATGAAATGGAGTACAATCTTTAACACTGCAAGTTTGTACTTAACTCAGCTAGTAATGCAGTTGATTGTAGGTATGTAGCAGAAGGCAAACAACTGAGGTATTGAGCAGTAATAAATTCTAAGATATGTGACTCGCTTATAAATACAGAGAAACCCTCTATGCTAACAGTTTAACACTGAATATCAATGAAGTGAAACACAGTAGACCCCACTACTGCAGAGACTGAGAGAGACCACAGTATTCTATGAAACAATTAAATAGACAAATACATAACTACTGAGAGACACAGACCCAATATTCAATGATACAATTAGACAGAAAAATGAAATATAGTACAATCTTTAACACTACAAGCTTGTACTTAACTCAGCTAGTAATGCATTTGACTGTAGGTATGTAGCACAAGCTAAACAACTGAGGTATTGAGCAGTACTAAATTCTAAGATATGTGCCTCACTTATAAATACAGAGAAACCCTCTAGGCTAACAGTTTAACACTGAATATCAATTAAGTGAAACACAATAGCCCCCACTACTGCAGAGACAGAGAGAGACCACAGCATTCTATGAAACAATTAAATAGAAAATTAATAACTACAGAGAGACACAGACACAGCTTTCAATGAAACAATTAAATAGACAGAAAAACATGAAACGCAGTACAATCTTTAACACTGCAAGTTTGTACTTAACTCAGCTAGTAAAGCAGTTGATTGTAGGTATGTAGTAGAAGCCAAACAACTGAGGTATTGAGTAGTAATAACTTCTAAGATATGTGACTCACTTATAAATACAGAGAAACCCTCTAGGCTAACAGTTTAACACTGAATATCAATGAAGTGAAACACAATAGCCCCCACTACTGCAGAGACAGAGACAGACCACAGTATTTAATGAAACAATTAAATAGAAAAATAAATAACTACAGAGAGACACAGACACAATATTCAATGAAACAATTAAATAGACAGAACAATGAAATGCAGTACAATCTTTAGCACTGCAAGTTTGTACTTAACTCAGCTAGTAATGCAATTGATTGTAGGTCTGTAGCAGAAGCCAAACAACTGAGATGTTGAGCAGTCATAAATTTTAAGATATATGCCTCACTTATAAATACAGAGAAACTCTCTAGGCTAACACTTTAACACTGAATATCAATGAAGTGAAACACAATTGCCTCCACTACTGCAGAGACAGAGAAAGACCTCATTATTCTTTGAAACAATTAAATATAAAAACAAATAACTACAGAGAGAGACAGACACAATATTCAATGAAACAATTAAATAGACAGAAAAATGAAATGCAGTACTATCTTTAACACTGCAAGTTTAGTAAAATACATTTGAATTTTTCCAGCCTAATCAAATACTAACAATTGTATGCACTTGCAGCTTCCCCAGTAATGGGAGGAGCATTCTGACACAACAAGAAAACCTCTGTTTCCTCTCCCAGGTCCGACAAGAGTAGTTTTCTGTTACCCATTGAGGGAACCCAAACAGTGATGATGGACGTGGCTAATCCATGGTCCATAGTGGCTGTGGGTGCTACACCAGATCCGGGATAAAAGATGAGTGGTTTGAGGTACAGCAAATGGCCATAGCAGACTCACCCACTTGTAGCTAGGAAACATTTCTATCCTGTTGTGGTGACAAAGGCTGTTTGCTTATTTTTTTCTTTTTAGTGGTTGGAAGAAGGACTGACGGTTCCATGGTCAAGCCAAAAATGTTGCCTCTTTTCAAGGGAAGGCAAGCAGGAATTGCTGGTAACACTACAAGTCCATAAAAGTTATTTTATTGACAGAAAAACACAGTAAAAAGCACTTTAAAACACTATGCCAACCCCCTTGAAAGTAAAATAAATACAATCTCTCCACATATTTTGTTTAGTTACTTTACACCACTTTTAAACTGACAGAAAAAAATGAGTGCTACATTTAAAAGTACAGGTTGTTAAAACACAGCACTCTTAGCTTTAAAACAGCTTTCCTGAAGAGGAAAGTAATAAATCATCAACAACAATAAGAAAATGGTATCCCCCCACAAATAGAACGTATCTTCCCAACAAAGGAAAGCACAAACTAACCTTTGCTCCTCAAAAGCCTCAGGGGAGCACCCAAATTGTTTTTCAGTCAGCTCAGTTCAAGCTGCCTGACAGTTTGTACCCATGAAAGGTGTCTTAAATCTTTGGAATCTGTCCAGCTGTTATATCCAAAGCAGGTTATAACCCATGTAACTAAGGCTACTGTAGCAGTAATCATCCTAACATCTGCTGTTATGGTAATTTTAACTTGCACAGCTGTACTTTATAATGCCATCTTAGTAGACCTTACAACCTCAAGAACTCTCCTTTTTTAACCACTTCCCAGCCATCAGTGTTAGCATCTACTATTTTACTATCACTATGATATGTTTTAATGCCATATTGATAATTTTTCTTAATCATGTTTACATCAGATTGCCCATAATCTAAATTCTTAGCAGCTTTTGTATGCCTCATTTAAAGGCTCTACATTCAAAAGTGCATCTATTTCTCCTGAGACAACTGTTTGCACCATTGACTCAATGGTTGTATTAGTAGCCTCAGTATTTGAGTACTAACTTTTGACATCAATTTCCTCCTAAAACCTAGCATTTCATTTTTATTTGAAGCTACTGGATGTCTGTCTTACGCATTAAAAAGAAAAAAAAAAAAGAGTTTGAGGATTCTGAGAAAGGAGATGAGAAGTGCTAATAGAGTACTGTTGAGTCTTCTACATTATGTTTATTTATTTATTTTACATTTGTTTAGTGGGTTCGTCCAACTGGGTCGGAGCCCTTTTTCAGTGGAGACCTGAGGAGAAAAGCTCCACAAAAAGACAATAGACATGTTATACTGAGGGTGATGATGCTTTTTTGCCTTCATTATATTCAGCCCTGAAAATACCACCAACCAAGAAAATTTGGATTTGATGCCCGAGCGCTTGGAAACAGAAGCAAGAGCCCTGGTGGGGCTCCCCCCCGACCTCACTGGGTAAGTGAAAAAAATGATAAGAGTAGTTGTATTTCACTGGAGGCTGAGGCCTCCCACTTATTCTACACCTCTCATGTCTCTTCACTGTGCCAGACTAGAGTCAAGCTCAACAGGGTCTTCTTTCCCTGCTGATTCTGCCAAGCCCGTTCCCTTGGCTGTGGTTTTGCTAGATAGTAGGTAGGAACAGTGGGAAGCTCTTTCTTCCATTCATGCGCATCACTAATTAGATGACAAGGCTTTTGGCTACCTTAAGAGAGTCATAGTTACTCCCGCCGTTTACCCGCACTTCTTTGAATTTCTTCACTTTGAAATTCAGAGCACTGGGCAGAAATCACATCAACACCTGTCTTAGACCTTCTCAAGGCTTTGTTTTAACAGTTGGATTCCCCTGGTCCACACCAGTTCTAAGTCAGCTGCAAGCTGCCAGATGATGCAGGACGCTGGTTGGGACCAGCACACACCACAGCCGAGGCGATCCACAGGAAGACCCGGCATGCGTCCAGAGTCGCATAGAAGATAAAAAAGTGTCCCCTGCAAAGGGAGATACCTTTGAGAATAATGTAGCTGATATGGCCACAGACCTGGATAACACCTTTATTCATTTGTTTGAGGAAATCTTTAATGACACATCTTAGCAACCAGGATACTCAGGCAGCTGTACCAAGCTACCCAAAGAAATGATACTGGCAAGTTTGGAGCACTGGGAATTATTTAGTACCATATAGGACAGATTATGGGATAGTGGTATGATAGTAGATGCCACAAAATGTTTTTTTAGATAGGGATCCTGACAATGGACAGGGAGGCCCAAAGTGTTAGATGGGGGAAAATGTCTGTATTTTTTATACTCCTAAATCATCAATCAGGTGATGATGACTGCAGAGAGTAATAGCTGGTCAGATTCAAAAGGATTTAGAGGAGATGCCAAACAGTGAGCCCAAAGTGAAAAGCACTGTCTCTTCCGTCTGATCAGGATAAACAGACATGCAGTTTTAGGTTTAGTTCAAGCAGCTTTATTACACACAAACACATCAGTAAAGAGGCTTTGTAACTTAAACTTAATAAAACTTATAAACAGACTGACTGCCACACTCAGACATATTAATACTCTGGCTGTTCCCTCAAAATGGCACTGCTGCCTGCACATTCTCACTATTTATATGCACCTGCTTACATCTGGAAATGCTTTTTAAAGTTACATACACATGCTTTGTTCTACATTCTCCCACATTGAGAAATAGATTATATAACAAATGACCATATTCATTGACATGCAATTACACAGAAATGATCTTTTGACATGCATTTATACAGAACTAATTCTTTGACATGGAATCATACAAAATTACACACATAAAAAACAATCATGTCCAGGTTGCTGTGTATTTCACACTATGTCTAGAACTATGACCTAATCATGTAACATAAAAGTTAGAATTGGATCTAGCAATGGGGACTGTCTTCAAGGAATGTTCAACTTTAGGGATATCTGGGACATCATCAGGAATGGAAATGTATACTGAGACATGTTCTTAAGTATGAATAATGTCAGGGGTGCTCTGAGATCTAGAGTCTGTATCACAGGTACAATGCTGCTGTATAATTTCTGACACAGTAAGAAGACTTCTGCAGTTTCTCCTGTATTCTATACCCTCAGATTCCACTAAGTAGGATCTTGGCTCGGCACATATACCTCTCACTTGACCAATCTGAGCAAAGCCTTTCACCATTTGCAACCTCACTGTCTCTCCTTCTTTGAATGGGAGAGGGCATATGCTCATTTTATCATAGCAGAACTTCTGAAAGGAGCACTTCTTGAAGATTTGTGCTTTGATTGCTTTGGTGTTTTTAGCATTAGGGTCCAACAAACTAGAACTGATAGGCAAGATTGTTCTGGTTTGCCTAGATAGAAGTCTTATACAAACACCAGGAAAGAACAGACCAGGCACCAGTTGCCCCTGTTTTTACATAGGGAAAACGATTAATGCCCTTCGAAGTAGAGTATATCAACATTTTTACGATATTAAAAAACAAGATATTAAGAACGTCTTAGCTGTTCACGTAAAAAACTATGAAGGGCATAGCTTTAAGTTTTCTGTTATTGAACAAGTTACATCAGGGGATAGAGGTGGCCCCCTTAATGACTATTTGGAAGCCAGGGAACTCAGGTGGCAGCTGAAAACCAATGCAACACAAAAAACAGGTTTAAACAGCAATACATCTATTAGTTCTATTCTTAGATTAAAAGCAGAAGGCTACCAATAATTTATTTTTTATTTATAGTAACTAATATGATGGAGTTTATGTTTCTGTTTTATAAGTATACATGT
Organism: Protopterus annectens; assembly: GCF_019279795.1. Classification (NCBI taxonomy): domain Eukaryota; kingdom Metazoa; phylum Chordata; order Ceratodontiformes; family Protopteridae; genus Protopterus; species Protopterus annectens. Next base: position 744,884,509 of record NC_056733.1, on the reverse strand, counting down.
AACTAGTGATGCATTTTGTACCTTATTATAGAACACTAACTTGAGCTTTTGTAGGTGAAATGGTTGTATGATGTCATTAATTTATTTAATTAATTAACTAATTTATTATGCTAATTGTAGAGGGTGTGTATTTCTAGGGTCAGCTTCAGTTTGTTTGTTATTCTGATGAAGTTTTTATTAAAGACGAAAGCGCTCAATTTATCTACTGTGTGGATCCTGGTCTGTTCTTTCCTGGTGTTTGTATAAGTTTTTAATTCATTTTACTAGATAGAAGTCTCTGAGCAAGCGAGCCAAGTAGGTTGTCATGGGGTATGTTTCTGAGATTAAATTCAAGAAGATATGGGTATTATCATGTTTTAACCTCACTAGCAATTGCTTTGCACTCTGTACTGCACATTCAGCAAGGCCATTTGACTGTGGATATTCTGGACCACTAGTAACATGGATAAAGTCCCATTATTTTGTAAATTTCTGAAACAATTGACTGGTATACTTTGTACTGTTATCAGAAATAACTTTGTGTGGACTATCATAGATTGAGAAATGACATTTCCTCTTAGTAATAACAGCACTGGATGTTAGGTTAGATATCAAATCAATTTCAAACCAGTTCGAATAAGAGTCTACCAACTATAAGTAATGCTGATTGTTCCACTCAAATATGTCAGTGGCTACTGTTGACCAAGGCATTTCAGGAATCTGGTTTAGCTGAAGTGACTCTTTTTGTAAATGTGGTTTAGTACTATTGTATACTGAACAAGGTGAAAGCACTTTAACAATGTCCTTTAATAGAGAAAGCCAAAATACTAATCCTCTCACCCTTCTTTTGGTAGAATCGGAATCTGGGTGGCCATGATGCAAAATCTGAATGTATTCATGTTGTAAGGAAGTAGGAACAATAACCTTAGGACCTTTGAAAATTATACCAGCTTCCATCAGCACCTCATCTCTGTATGGAAAATAAGGTTGTACTTTTGGTGGTACACAGGATTGCTTTGACGGCCATCCAGCATTGATGAAGTGGTTGAGCTTATGCAAAATTGGATTAGTCTTTGTGTGATCCCCTAGCTCATCAAGTCTCGTGGTAGAAAAATTATGCACTTCCATGACATCAAAGTCAAAACTCTCTGCATCAAGCTGTTCTGGGGTATTTCTGGGCAATCTGGATAAGGTATCAGCCAGATAAAGAAGTTTACCTTTTGTATAGACCATTTTTAAATTGTATTTTTGTAATCTGAGCATTATTCTTTGTAGTATTGCTGGAGAGGTAGGCATAGGCTTCTTTAAAATAGTGACTAGAGGCCAATGATCAATTTCTATTTGGATAGCTTGGCCATAGATATAATCATGGAACTTCGAACATGCAAACAAAATTGCCAAAAGTTCTTTCTCAATTTGAGCATATTGCATTTCAGTTTGGGTAAGAGTTCTATATGCAGAGGCAACAGGTCTGCACTCCTGAAGAATAACTGCATCAAGACCAAACTTTGAAGCATCACAGGAAAGAACTACTGGTTTGTGGACATCATAGTATCTCAATGTAGGCGAATTGGTAATTTGCTGTTTGAGGTTATCAAATGCTCTCTGAGGCTGTTCTAACCATGACCAGGCAACATTTTTGCATGTCAGCTCTCTTAAAGGCACTAATAATTCACTGAAATCTTGTATAAACTTTCCCAAATAGTTAACCATGCCAAAAGAACGCTGTAAGGCTTGGACATTGTCTGGAGCTGGCATTTCAAGAATGGCTGCTTGTTTAGAAGGGTCTAGTCGTAAGCCCGTACTTGTAAATAAATGACCTACATAAGTAACTTCTGGTAGTCTGAATTTACATGTCAGAGTATTGAGCATTAAGTTCACTTCCTGCGCTCTGTCCAGAACTTTCCTAAGGTTTCTGTCATGCTTTGCTTCACCATTACCACCAAACAATAAATGATCCACTATTATAGCACACGGATAACCCAAAAAATTTGCTCCATTGCACACTGAAAGACTTCACTGGCAGAATTTATTTCAAAAGCCATCCTGAGGAATCTCTATCTACCAAGTGGGATATTGAATGTAGTCATTAGTGAAGATTTGCGATCAAGCATCACTTCCCAAAATGAAGTCTTTGCATCTAAGACAGAAAAAAACAGTGGCATTTAGCATGAGGGTGGCAACCTCCTCGACTGTACGCATAGGATGATGACTGCTCTTTAATGCCTTGTTCAAGTCATTTGGGTCAATGCATATTCTGATTTCATCTGAACTTTTCTTATGAGAAGCTACCATGGAAGACTCCCACTTGGTTGGTTCTGTGACTGGACAAATCATACCTTGCTGCACCATTTTGTCTAACTGGACTTTGACTTTGTCCTGCATAGCTAATGGAAGTCTCCTTGCTGGAATGACCCCTGAACTGACCCCTGGGTCTAGTTTCATAAAGTACACACCTGGAAGTTTGCCTAACCTGTCATCAAACACATCAGCATACTCTGAGAAAAAAGTATTAGTGATGCTGGAACTGGGACATGTGCTTACACAATGTACTTCTTTGGTAAAAGAAAGCAGTTTCATTCTCAAACTGTCTCTGAGGCCTAATAATGACTGCACAGGTCTTCAGACTACATAAAATTGCAAGTTGTAACTGTTTCCAACCGAATAGCATGAAAGCACTACTGAGCCTTCGGTTTGAATCTGTTCACCTCCATAAGCAACAAGTTTCGCACAGTTAGCCAAATTAAGTTGCTTACAAGCTCTCACTCTTGCAAATGTTTCTGCTGACATAACATTACAATTTGGACCAGTGTCTACCTTGAGCTCTGTGGGTTTACCATTGATCAGGACAGTACAAAATACCTCATTCTTTGCCAACAAATGTACTGCATTAACATTTTCATCAACCACTGATACACCATCTACACAGAAAGTAGGGTTGCAGCTTTCTATATGATCATCTTGCTTTTTTGAGTGACCTTTCTTAATAACTGAATGAGGCTTGCTTGATTTGCAAAACTTTAGAAAGTTGTTCCATTTTTTACACTTGTGGCATTGCTGACCAAATGCTAGGCACTTCTCTCTTTTAGACTCACGATTGGCACTGCAATCACCACAGTTAACAATAAGACTTGACTTGGGTTTTGCTAACTCACCCTTATACTGCACTGAGCATGTCCATTTTTGCTGAGCTAGTCTTGGAACTTGCTAGAAAGTTATGGGATCTCCCAGGGGAACCTGTAGGGGCTACAGCTGCCATATGCTTAGGCCTGTTTCTGCTAGGCACATGCTGCATGCTGTCTACGCTTGCTCTAGAAGCTGCTGAAACTAAGCTCTTATCACTTGCAAGCATACTTGTATGCCTTTCTGTGAGCTCATGAATTTGACAAATCTCTGTATCTTTGCTCAATGTTAAATCACTGTCACGAAGCAAAATCTTTCTCACACTGCAGCAATATTAACACCACATACAAGCCTGTCCTTTATTAATTCATCTTTCAAATCACCAATTCTGCAAATTTTAGCCTTATTTCTCAAGTTAGTGATATAAGCTGCAAAGGTTTCACCTGGCTTTTGGTCTGTTGTATAAAATAGGTGCCTTTCTAATGTAACATTTGTGTGGGGGGTTACACGTTTCTCTAAATATACGTTTCAAGCACGCAGGGTCTTCCCTTGATTCAGCCAATACAACAATATGGTGGATTTCCCCCTCTCCTGCATATACTGCTGGTGCATACACAAATGAAAGCTCCCTCTCTATCTCAATGGCCTCTAACCCCATTAAGTTAAGCAAAATGAATGCCTTTGTATATGCATCTTTGTCAGAAAAAGCTGCTTGCATAAAAACATTGTATTCCTGCTGAAATACTCTCCAATTCTCTGCAATATTATGATCAAACACAAGTGGACTGGGTCTGCAAAATGCCTCTGCTATATCAACACACAGTAGTGAAGGTGCTTGAAATCATGTATGAACATACACACACAAATATATGCCAGAATTTGTAATTATGCTCAATAGCACAACAGACTCTTTGAAATAACTGCACATTGCCAAATAAGTTTATGTAGCACAAGAACACTTTGAAATAACTGTACTTTGCAAAACCACCCTTTATCAGTGTAAGAAATACTTTGAAATTACTGTATTTTGTGAATAAACTGCACACGGGAAAAGAAACTCAGAGTAAGAAACACTTAAAAATAAATGTACTTTGAAAATAAACTGCATACAGCCCAAGAACTTTTCAAAATGGCTGTACTTTGCAAAATAACTCTGTATAGTGTAAGAAACACTCTGAAATGGTGGCACTCAGCAAATAAATGTACATAGCACAAGAAACTTTTTCAAAATGGCTATACTTTGACTGTACTTTGCAAAATAACTGTACTTTGCACACAGCAAATTCTTTGAAATTATTGCACCATAATAAAGCACACACTCTAAAAACACATTGCACACTCTGAGATACTTCGAACAACTCTAGTTATGCTTTGAATGGCTTCAGTCAATGCGAAATAGTAGTTTATGCCAAAATACGGTCTTTTACTAAAAACATATAGTTGCCGTGCTCTTTAACCTTATTTTGCCCTTTTATTCTACTCATTATGTCCATTTAACCTCTTATCATGCTCTTTATGCCTTTCTTGTGCTCGTTTTACTTTAAACATGCTAGTTATGAAAACCAAAGGTAATTCTGAGCCCCATATGAATATCTCTGCTCGTTTTATCAAATATCATGGTTTTGAACATTTCATTTAATTAATAATGCGCTTTGTGCCTTTTGTTTGATTAATAATACATTTTGTCCTACTTGTTTGATTAATAATGAGTTTTGTGCTCTACAAATGCTTCATTTAATTTTATTTGCAAAATAAATAATCTCTGCAAGTTTTGGTTACCTGTAGTTAATTTCTGGCCTTTTTCAATTGTCTGAGCACTGTATCACCCATCCTGCTTAATATACCTTCACCGTCAAGTCTGCACCTCATGGCTTGAAGAAATTGTACTCTCTATCCCAGTTCTGACACCATGTCTCTTATTTGGTCAGGATAAAACAGACAAGCAGTTGTGGGTTTAGGTCAAGCAGCTCTATTACACACAAACACATCAGGAATGAGGCTTTGTAACTTAAACTTAAATAAACTTATAAAGAGACTAACTACCACATTCGTACATGTTATCTGGCTGTTCTCTTAAAATGGCACTGCTGCCTGCACGTGCTCACTATTTATAACCATATGCTTACATCTGGAAATGCTTCTTAAAGTTACATACACATGCTCTGTTCTACACAGTGGCATTAATTAAGACACATAAGACAGTTGAGGCTGTTCGGCCTAATGCCATTTTGATGCCATGTTGTATCATGCAGGGCTTCACCTTCTGGGGATCATTTTAGAAGACATACCTAGTTAAACATTTGAGTAACTACTGAATATATTAAGGGAGTTGTTCTAGATAATCCTTTGAACTCTGAAATATTTTTGGGGGGATAAAGCTCACCAGATATTTTTTAGACAATATTTGACATAAGGGGAGGCAAACCTCAACTGCACAGAAAATATTATCTTATTCAAAGAAATGAATGTGTCATTCATTTTGTAAGTCTATCATAAATCGTTCAAATGCCAAATTTTCACATAGTTTCTTAAAAATATTTACACTTTTCAGATTAATGGAGTTGACTACTCAAAGAGAAGTGGGTGTCAAGAGGTTTTGTCTCGGTTATACATTAGAGTTTGCAACAATTCCATCCATACAATGGATTTTGAAGAATCCTCAGATTGCCTTCCTTTGGCCTGGGTCTTGGAAACTTGATACTAAAAAGGGCACTAAAAGCCAGTCTTTCATCTTAACAAGTGAAAGGTAACTACTTATTTTTGTTAGTCTTAAAAAACAGCTTTGAATAATACGTTTCTGAAATTTCAGAAATGCATTTCAGTACCTGTGAAATTTCAGAAATTCAGAAAATGATTTCAATACTTACTATACTGTCTGTGATATCAATGAAAGCTGGAATGATCACTGTGGGCATTGTAAATGCCTTATTTCCATTCCCATTCCTGTGTCCCACAAGAATAACCTTAAAGTTAAGTTAGGGCAGTATAATTTTCAGTTTGTATTCTACCCTTTGGTTTAGTCACTTTCTAAAGACCTTTCACAAAATGCCTAATTCTAACATAGGGTAGAAGGCGTTCTCATTTTCTTTACCTGCATGACTGCTTATGTGTATCTCTCCCATGTTGAGGTCAAGAGCAAACCTATTACCTATTATTTCAGGTTTTCAGCCTTCTAAACATAATTCTAACCTGGGGAAAATCTGTTTGTTGCTATCACATTTTCTTTCTTTTTTTTTTTTTTGGCATAGTCGTCATACCTGTCAATTGTAACTGATTTTCCAGAACACCTCTTATTCTGCCTATTATTTTTGACCAGTCCCTCTTAAAATTTTTCATTTTCTGTTGAAACACTGAGGGTTAAATCCAGTCAATAATGCCAGACATTCTGGCTGTCTTATGCATTGTCATGAGTTTCAGATGTGCTGGTTAATACATCCACCTACTTCTAATGTAGTTTCCACTGATGGCTTTGTTTCAGTCTTTGTTTAACAGGACTTGTGTATTCCATGCAGACATTAGAGGTGCATACTTCTTATTGCATATAAAATACATGATGATGTAAAGCCTGTTGTTCTATTAATTAAGTGAAATAGAATAATACTTAAAACTGGCCCTAATTTTGGCCCTTTGTCCCCCCCATAATTTTGGCTTTGTTCAGAATTCTTGAACAAAGAGGTTAAGAGGAATGATAGTCATAGATGCTTTAAAAAGGAAAAGTAAGTCTTCCTTTTTTTCAGATTAAACAAAATAATAAATTAGAAGTACCATGCATTATTGAATGCATTACCTCTTATATATGTTCAGTTACATGTGCTATAATCTACATGAAGTGGATTCACTGGACTCTGGAAATGATGTGAGATTATGCCACTCAGTCCTTTTGTTATAAGGGAAGGAAATCAACCCCTGGCACCTTTTCAAAGTGCATTTACTGATTCCTTAAATTATGGATGGGGAATGGTCAGCTCCTGTCAGTCCAAGGTGTCTGCGATCAGACATGTCTGTGATACATCCAGACCAAAGACTAAAGAGGTCACACAGACTAAGTCCCTTTTGTTTGGATGTTACTTTGGATATTTTGCAGTCACCTTAATGTTTATCGACATCAGGCTTATGTTGTATTGACAATCTCAGAAAAAGGGTGAAACATGGCATGTCTAGAACTACTGGAGTTTGACCTTATTGGCCTGACTGCACCAGTAAAGACCTAACGTAAAAAGCCATGGCTATTCAAAGTCATGTAGCTGAAACAGTGGTATATTCCTTAAGAATCATTTGCATATATCACACAAAACTCTAGTACAGCAGGTTTAAGGTATTACACAGTGAAGACTGTAGCATCCCCTGATCTTTCTTGTAGTTTTCATTAAGTGATTTGTTTGTATGACCTGTTTACCCTTTGGTTTGTGTGTGCATGTGTATGTATGGATATATGTGGATTACCCCCAATTTGTTGAACATTTTTTATCAGACTCTGTTTCATCAGATCTGGGTATAATTTATTTCAAGCTTTGTTAATGTTTTGGTATTATTTCCTAAAAAGTGTAGCTGTGGAAATGTGGTGTCTTCTGCATTGTCATGAGTTTCAGATGTGCTGGTTAATACATCCACCTACTTCTAATGTAGTTTCCACTGATAGCTTTGATTCAGTCTTCATTTAACAGGACTTGTGTCTTCCATGCTAGTTATTTACAGTAATCAGCAGGCTGTCCCACACCCTGCTGTGAAAGGTAGACATCTGTAGATGAAAAAAACTGTATTAGTGATGCAAGTTTCCACTTACTGTATATACAATAAGGTTTAACTGAGTTGATCAGCTACCTTGTTTTCCAGGTGGTCCCATCAAAACATGGACATCTTTAGCAAACTTAACTGGTCAACAAATCACTCAGTACATTCTTCTTTTCTTGTGCCCTGCAGCTAGCACATTGATTTTTTTTAGATGTGAGGTTGTATAAAGCACAGATAGGGAATACTGATACTACCATCTTTAGGAAAGCCTGTTGGAAAAATAGCTTACTGATGTATGAAAGCATGCACCTGAGATATGTTTTCACTAATGTTATCAAGGGACAGCTTACAAGGATGTCTAGACTTTGGACAATGGAAGATGACTGTATTAGAAATATGGAGCAACCAGGAGCCAAGTTTGAGGGCAGGGGGTACAACAAGGAATCTATAAACTCGATAACTCAACAAGTCTTAAGTAATAAGAATACATTAGCCAGACCTTATTTTTCAGCTGGTCAGGTCCTTTATATGAGGGAAGAAAAGTGAGCAGGATGAACAGGCAGAATGGCCTAAGATTCTTCACTAATTATACCAATGATAGTAACTTGGTCTGCGACATCATAACTAAGGATTGGAGTCTACTAATCTCAGATGCCAGATCAGCTGAAATTGTAGGTAGTAAACTGGGTTTTGGTTTTAGAAACTCCAAGAATCTAAATCAGTTGTTATGTGATTCAAGCTCACAATCCCAGGGGAACGTCTCTGAGAGACTAGGCAGTTTCCTTTGCCATAGATGTAAAGCTTGCTCTGTTATTACCCAAGAACAACAATTCCAACATCCAGGATTTGATTTTACATTTAAGCCCATTTTCCATGCAGATTGTCAGACACAAAATATGATATATTTGGCCATGTGCAGAGCCTGTTCCTGCTTCTATGTAGGGAATACTGTACAGAAATTTAAAGATAGGATTTTGAGACATCTTTATGATATCAGGACACATAATGTTAAGAATGCCCCAGCAAAACATATACAAGAGAATCCACAACATATGTTCTCCTTTAGGGTGTTGCAGTATGTAAAGGTGAACCCTAGGGGGGTGATTTGAACATGGATTTGGACAACCTGGAGCTGAAATGGATACTTAGACTACAGGCTCAAAAATTCCCAGGCATCAATGCCAATGTTTGTCTAAAACCTGCCTTGAGAAGGAGGAAGTTACATACATAGTGATTCTGTGATTTCATTTTTTTTTTTAATTCATGAGCAACATGATTGGTTGGTCTCTGTTTTAAATGTGAGAATGTCTGTTTTAAGAAATATTTGGATCTGATGAAGCATTTGTGAATGTGAACGTGCTTATCCTTGTTCTTAATAAAAGTATCTATTTTAATTTTAAGGTCATGGTAGCCATGCTGGTTATTTGTCTTTTTGGTTCATATTTATGAAATGTGGCTTTACAAGAAAAAGTGGAAAGATTAGACTTTTGTTGACGTTGTTAAAGTTGTGGGGGACTGAAAAGCATATACCCCACGTCATGTCATTATTGTTTGGAATGACACTAAAAGGAAAGGAAAAGCAAAACAGTTACGTATTTATTTATTTGGCATTTGTTTACTGGGATGACTAGTAGTCCCCTTTTCAGTGGAGGCCCAGGAAGAAAACCTCTGCAAAAAACATACAATATATTACATTTCATAAATTAAAGCAATTACATTGAAACAAGTATGTTAAAACTTTTCTTACATTATTTTGATGTACAGTAGATAAATTGATAGAAATAAAACAAACAAAGCATAAAATATGTACAGACCAGCAAGAAAGAAAGAAAGATGTGAAGGATTTACAATAAGCTCCGCAAAAAAAAAAAAAAAAAAAAAAAAAGATATACACGCATTACTTAGCCTAGAAATATATGGAAGTTTTGCAGTAAGATCTGCAGAAACTTAGAAAACATAAATTCCATAAAATAAGACACATTAAACTGGAATGAGCATGTTACAACTCATCTTACATTTTTTTCTTTACAGTGGATAAACTGTCAGAAAGAAAAAAAATAGAAACTTTTTGTATGTATAAAACATTTCTTGACATTTCATGACATAAGTTGCATGTTATATAGTAAAGCATTCTCAGTTATTGTTGTACATGATAAAGATACTACGGTAAACAAGTGCTTTTTTCTTCTTTTTTAGTTTTAAGAAATGTAGGCATTACAATGAAAAAGAGAAGAAAGCCTGGAAAATGCATATTTAAGTTAATATACTATAAACTTGGGTTGATGAGATGGGAGATGGTGTGCAAAAGTGCACAGATTATAAGATATCTAGAGTTGATATACTTTCTCTTAATTTTGCACAGGTGAATGTCTGGATTAAGGCCTTTGACTTAATCTAATAATGCACTTTTTGTGTGTAAGCAAGTAAATAAGAGAACACTAAATGTAATGAAAACTTTTCTGTTAGCAAATAAATGTACACTGTCAGTTGTGAAATCTGCAGCTGAGGGCAGTTGTACATTTTGTTCTTATGTTTCTGTGAAGACACCTTAAATATATGGGCAGGTAATAAAAGCCAGAGCACTTTTTAAGGATAAACGTTAATGTTTTCTGAAAGCATATAAACTGTTTTTTTCACATCTGGGATGGGAATAAAGATAAGAGAAGAATGGGCAGCAATTGATATAAGTAAGACCACAGGCTGTAATATGTATCTTAACAAGGATAACCTTAATTTTAGGTTAGGTAATGTATTTGTGTGTGTGCAACTGCTGATTTGGGACAATTATTCCTATTGGGACAATTTTCCCTAGCAGAAGGGTAAAACTTTATTATTTGGATGGTGCAGTGGTGCAGTGTTAGTGTTGTCGCCTCACAGCAAGAGGTTCTCTGGTTCGATTCTCAGCTGGGGTGCCTTCTGTGCATGTCCTCCCTGTGTTTATGTGGATTTCCTCCAGGTGCTCCAGTTTTCTCCCATGTTACAAAGACATGCTTTTCGACCATTTCTCCTCGGGCCTTCGCTGAAAATTGGCTCGTTCCAAGTCAGACTTTCCCGGTAAATAGAAATAAATAAATATTTGAAGATGTACATCATTTGTATGTTTAGGTTAACAGGTTCTGGGGGTTAATTTTTGTTTGAGGGTTTTCATTACATCAAAAAGTCTTGCAAAATGTGACATACATTCACATGGAGATGATAAGAAATAACTATATAAACGTATCTGCCAAATATTAGTGAGTGTATATCACACAAAAGGTGGAAGTAGACATTTAAAAAAGCTGTCATACAGTATATAATAGGTGGGAATAATAACTTCTTATTATAATGACTGCACTATCTATATTATTTTGGAATGTGAATAACCTTACAGGAATAAACAAAATGGACAGATTTTGAAAGAAGTGAGTATGTGAATTTGATAAAGGAAGGGTTTCAGGACAGATATTCAGCAGAATATCAGGACAAAGGAAAAGAGGATTACTTTTACTTATTGCTAGAGGAGCTCCAATAGTAAGAGAATAGGAAATATAAGATAATAATGGTAGATTTGTGGTAGTAATTGGCTAATGGTACTTGGTGGATTATGCAGGTACGTATTTATATTGCACCTAAAACTGCTGTTATGGAGCTTAAGAAAGTTTGGGGAGAAATAATCAGCTTTCAGCAGGGACTATTACTTATAGGGTGGGGGACTGGACTTTGATTTTCAACAGTGATGATATAACTGGGGGGCCTAGAAGGAGAAAAATATAACAAATAAGGCTTGCTTTCTGAAGAAATTCATGAAAATATTTGGTATGGAAGACATGAATTCACTAGAAACTCTGAGAGACTTTATAGATTGCTCCCCAAGGTACAATAACTGGACTAGACTAGACAGAAATTATATTTCACATGAACATGTGCGTTTAACTGAAAGCATTTACACACATAACTACACACACACACAAACACACACACACACACATATATATATATATATATATATACATACATATATATATATATATATATATATATATATATATATATATATGGGTCTACCTCTCTTTATCGAAGAAACACTTCTCTGAAAAAGAATAGTAGACCCACACTTATGTGGAAGTGCACTTAACTGAAAGTGCACTTCCATGAAGAATGGTTCAACAAACTGTTAAGGAACACTGAAGCGCCGAAGCACACTACAGTGGGAAAAAGGGAATTTACCTGTTTCTCCCACTGTAGTGTGATCTCAGAGTTGGTATATTTAAGTAGGGGGGGGGTGTGGAGGGCACAGAAAACATTGTTTTGGTGTTCGTTAATGGTTTGCTGAACCATTCTTCATGAAAGTGCACTTTCAGTTAAGTGCACTTTCACGTAAGTGTCAGTCTGCTGTTCTTTTCAAAGAAGTGTTTCTTCAATGAAGTACAGTAGACCCGTATATATATATATATATATATGTACACACACACACACACACATATATATATATATATATATATATATATATATATATATATATATATATATATCTATAAAAACACAACAATTTCAGATCATGCGCCAATAACAACTAACATAAAAATACATGCTGATGAAGTAAAAATTATACAGTGATGCTTCCCTACACCTATCTGGTAAAGGGAGGAATTTAATGAGTAGTGGAAACTATTTGAGAGTTATTATGAAAGACTGAAATTTTTTCAGAAGTTACAGCTAGTGAGTGGGATAAAAAGAATGTGAACTTTAAATATAAGGTAGAAATAAAAGAAAAAGAAATATGGTTAAGAAGTAACAGGAATAATGTAGATGGGCTGACAAAGGTTAAAGTATTGCAAAATAAGGGGAATCTCACAGAACAAGAAGAGGTGCAACTATAGAGTGTTAGAGAAAAAGTAAGGGAGTAAAGTAGACTCCCTCTTATCCAGTCTAACTGGGACCAGACCTTAGGCTGGATAAACAAATGGCTGGTTACTCAGAAAAAGCATACAAAATAGCATTTATAGGTTATAAATCAGATAGAATAACATGATTTGTGTTAGTATGCAGTTTCCTAAAGAATATGAAATCTAAGACTCAAATGTCTGTCATTATTTAGCCTAGAGGAGGCAAAAGTGCTATTCTTCTCTATTGTCTTTTGCTAGGGCTATGGCAGAAATTTGATGGCTGGTTAAAGAGGAGGCCAGTTAAAGAGAGGCCAGATAAGAGGGAGTCTGCTGTATCTAGATAACTTGAATGAGTTTAAAAAGATTGCTGTTAAGCAACTGTTTTTAATAATAACCCCAGAGTACAAAGACTTTTAGCACAGTGATTTATGTAACCGAAAGTAGAATGGGTTGTTGACAAACTTAGGGAATCTATAACAAGAAAAATAAGCAGAGATCCCCTGTAGAGGTTTTAGAGTTATTTCAGACGTTTTATGCAGATTTTTTTTATAAAGCAGAAATCAAGAAATAGTGCCAATTGAAATATTTATGGAAGACTTAAATATGCCAAGGTTAGAGGTAGATGAGGCTCAACAATTAACAGTTAAGATAGGAGGAGATGAAATATAAATGGTGACGTACAATCACTCTTCAGGAATGTCTCCAGAAACAGATGGCGATTTTTAGTATTTTGATTGGTTTAGATAGATAATGTAATTAGTATGAGAGGGATATTTAAATGCCATTGATTAGTTTTTACTTTGATTCTGAAGTCTGTGTTATAAGCTGGATGAAAGTATTTAATCCTTTCAATAAATATAATATTTGTTGGCTGTACATGCATGGTCATGACTCTTTTCAGCAGCTTTGCTGGTGTGTCTTTTTGGTTCCTAATCTTATTGTGCCATGTCTACTCCTGAACTATCTGGTGTCAGTGACCGTGCCTCTGGTACAGTTACAGAAGATATTGTAAACAGTATTGAACTATTAACCCAACTAGTTCAATAACTTTCCCAGCAAGTTATTAGCGGTGATTTACATGCAAAAAACAATGGTATTTCTTTGTCTACATCCTTGTCCTCTATCCCCTCGGGGCATAGTATGCATGTGCAAGAACAACATAGTGGTTTTGAAGCCCAAGTTAGAGATATCAGCAGTGGTAATCAATACCTTAATAACATTTATGGCTGGAGGTTCAGATAAATGTTCACTCATGGCTCAACAGACCAGCAGAATTTATAGCAGTGGAACAAACGCTCCTTGGAAGTGTTAATTAATCCATTAGTAAGTTGAAAAAATCTACTTCTTAAATGACATAAACTTCAGCTGGAAAATTCCTATTTTTATGACTGCATTATGTCTAGAATGGTGCCTAAAGGCTTGTGTTATTGGAAATTTCCTGCTGGTTTAATTCCAAATTCCCCCTGCATAAGGACTTGCTTGAATTGTTCAATAAAGAACGCATAAAGTTGATGGAATTCCTTATTAGACATAATCAATGAGCAGTGGATGTATTAATGCCAGAACTGCCGAATTAGACCACTGCATTATCAATGACTTATTGTTTGAACACAATTTTACGCAATACAGTGGAGTTTTTGGAAAAGTAGATACATTGCTGGCTGATATTGGAAATAACAAGTCAAAAAAGCTTATCAGGGATCAAACAGATTATAAAAATGGGCGTGTATATCCCAAACCGAACTCTAGAGGCATATCATTCAGATGAGCCTATCAATTCAGGAGAAGTAGTATTGACCATGAAATTAATGAGGCTTCTGCTGTGCAGGAGGAATGTATACGCAACAGGATGATCCAACATCACAATACCAGGAAAGAGGAAGGATGAACCAGTCGTGGCAACATTGTCAAGCAGTGAATCAGGTGAGATGGAAGAATTAAATGGTGAAGTTCCATTGCTTAGCATTGGTCCTCGTTTTGTGGAAAATCTTACAGGTGACTTTAAACTTTATAATTCTACTACTGAGGTATTTCAACAAGATTGTGAAAACTTATTAAGTAAAGGTCAAATGTCTGTGCCCACCGTTGGCATTAATATATGTGAACTCATATTAGACTTAAAATTATTCTTGAGATAATTGAATTTAAAAATAATTTTTAATGATAATGAAGTGGATTATAAACCACATAACTTGATTCGCAAAAGTATTTTCAACCCTCCATTACTGTTACTTTTACTTATATTTGAGAAGTTGTCTGAAGGAGAATTTACAAGTTTGATTCATAAGAGAAAAACTGTGTTCTAATTTAACTCAGACTGAAGCAACATTACTGCAGAAATTGAGTATGGACAAAAGCTTAAGAAAAATGAAACCTCTGATAAGGGTGGGGAGGTTGTGATAATATATTATGCAGACTGTTTGAAACAAATGTTGGAACATGTCAGCAATGTTTTTTATGAGGCAGCTTCCCTAAATATTATGAACAGAAATTATAAAGTTATTGATTACCTCTTGGAAGACATGGTTATGCAGAATCAGATTAGCCCTGAGCTTTACCATCGTTTGAATGTAAAATTTCCTATTGTTCCTAAAATATTTGGTATTCCGAAGCTACATAAGAACATAAAAAGACCAGCCACGAGACCCATTGTTGATGCTGCTAAATCTAAAATGCATCCCTTGGCTAAATATGTTGACATAAAATTTAAGAACAGCTTAAAAGCATTTAGTCATTTATGCCAAGATTTATGGGATTTCTTAACAAAACTTAGAGAAGTAAGCAATTCAGACAACATGGTATTTTTGACTATAGATGTTATTAATTTATTTAATGCCAAACCGCACAACGTAGGGCTTTAGTGGTTTCATGATTTCTTGATTGAACACACAAATTTCAATAATAACGACATTAATGTTTCAGATACCCTTATGGAAGTGGTACTGCAAAATAATTTTTTTTTTGGATGGCAAGGACTTTCTTCAGAAACAAGGGGTTGCCAATGGGGGTGTATTGTGCCCCCTTGTTTGCAAATATTATTCTTCTACAGTGGGAAAAGAAATTTCGATTTGATGTTTTTCAACCACTGCCCTAGTTGCTCTATGTATGTTTTTTGGATTTGGAACAGCTCAGTGAAGGGGATAGAAGAATTTGTGTTTTATCTAAATATGACTATCCCATTCTTGAAATTTACATTCTGTTATAGTACTTGTCAAATTAGTTATTTAGCAAGGATATGGAGAACCAAAGACTAGTGAACAATATTTTTAGAAAGCCAACTTACCCTAATAGTTTGCTTCACTATTCCAGCTGCCACTCCGAGCACCAAAAGAAGGCTATTGTTAAGGGACAATATGTCAGGTTAGCCCACATGGTGTCAGTGGATTTATTTTTAATGGAAGGTCAGAAGTTGAGTTCCATGTTGTCCACCAGAGGGTATCCTATCAGTGTTATTACTGTAATGAGGTGACCCAAAAAAGAAAGAATGGACTCTATCAACCCTTGTTAAGATATACTAGTGCTGCCATAGGTGCCTCAAGTAATGAGCATTTTAAAGGTGAGTTATCAAAAGGCTTTATTACTACATGTAATGCCAACAATGAGAAAATTATGCAAGTACTTAAAAAAATGGAGCATTGTTCATGCTTTGACAATATTGCTGAAGTGATAGGTGAAGCTCCAGTTATAGTCTATAGGAAGGCAAGAGCCTTTAAACAATATTTTGATATGGTTGAACATGACTCCCTTTTGACAACAAGTAGGAAAAGCGGTATGTTTAAATGTGGCTTCTGTCCACAATGTAAGCACATTTTGGAGAAAGACTTAATGTTAATTAATAAGATTAGAATAAAATCGTGTTGTCATTCCAACTGTAACTTGGTTGGAGTTATTTATGGGGCATTTTTGTCAGTTATCTAGTGCATTTTACATTTGTAAAACTAAAAGATGGTTTAGGGACCGTATTTATGAGCACAATTTAGATATAAGGAATATAAATAATTATAGTGCGCTATTCAAGCACGCCATGCAGTTTCCCCACACACTATTTTTATTTTTTTGTCTTAGATATTGTACATGAAAGTGTAAGAGGAGGATCTTGGGAAGATCTTATAGAGGCAAAAGAATTAAAGTGGCAATTTAAGCTTAATGTCCTTATATTTCCTGGATTAAATGGATATTTATCCTTATCAAGCATTTTAAACTTTGTTCTTATAATGTGTGATATAAAATTCTTTTAGAATTTAAATCATTTTTTGATATTTATGTTGTTTTTTTATGAACTATAACAGTAATTTTGTTTCCTGTGTATGCATTGACTTGAAACAGGGAATTTTTAGTATTTCAGTTGGTTTAGATAGATCATGTGATTAGTATGAGAGGGTTATTTAAATGTTAATTATTAGTTTTTTACATTGATTCTGATGAAGTCTTTGCTGGATGAAAGAGCTTAATCCTTTTAATAAATACAGTATTTGCTGACTGTACCTGTGTGGTTGTGACTCTTTTCAGCAACTTTAACTGATGGTATTCTTGTGGAAGTTTGGAAGCTAGGAAGGAAGAAAGTGATCAGGATACAGAAGGTTTTGTTTAACAGTATTTTAAAAGGAAGGGAAGCATGAATATCCTGGAAGAAAGCAGTGGTGGCTCTAATCCCTAAAGATGGTAGAAACCCATCAGACCGAGCTTCGCATAGATGCATTTTAAATTTAAATCATGATTATAAAGTGTTTATGTCTATAATGGCTAAAAGTAGGGCAAAGATGTTGCCAAATATGACAGATATGGATCAGTGTGGTTTTGTGGAGGGGAGACAAACATTTGACAACATTAATAGACCAATGATGATCTGGAGGGAAGCAGAGTGTAAAAAAATAATGCTGTTCTTGGTAGGTCTTGAGGCAGACTAAGCATTTGAAAGAGTAAGATGGAATTTTATGAGTTGGGCAATGGATACATTTGAGGCTATATCAGGGATCAGAGAGGCAAAAATGAAAGTGTATGGGGGTTCCTCTCTAACAAGTTGTGTCTGAACAGAGGAAACAGGCAAGAATGTCTTCTTTCCCTTTTATTGTATGAATTATATTTAGAGCCATTGGCAAAAAAATAATGGCCTGAGAAATTCAAGGATATAATTAGTATGCTAATGTAGAAAAGTTGGCTTTGTTTGCAGATGATATTATTTTGTACCTGATAAAAGTAAAAAAAAAAGAGAAATCAATGTTGTGGAACATCTTGAGGCAGTTTTAAGTCTTTTGGGGTTATAAAATTAATAAAGATAAAACAAAGGATATAGCTGTAAACTATGTACCCGCATATGAATTGGTCCATTAATACCTATATTTATAGGGACATGATAAAATGAAGTATTTAGGAGAATGGATTAAAAAGGATTCTGTTATGGCAGTTAGGGATATGTGGGAAGATACTAAACAAAAGATGCAAGCAAAAAAAACATTTGTAGTCCCTTTAGTTGCATATACAGATCAGGCATATTTTTATTTATTTATTTTATTTTTTTTACATTTGTTGACTGGGATAGTCCTACTGGATACATGTCCAGTTTCAGCGGAGGTCCGGGGAGAAAAGCTTTAATTATACAGATAAGAATACACAAAAAGAGTAAAGCGTGTTTTACAAAATATATTAAGCATTGACCTCATCAAGAGACTAGAAAGATTCACAGTGTATCATTGTTTAAAAAAAAAACTAGTAGGTTGCAACTAATAGTTTTGAGCAATACAAAAATGCATATAGTACTATACAGAATGTGAAAGTAAATAAGGAGTTAGTTAGGATTGGAACAGGGACATAGCCAGTGTGTTATGAAATACTGTCTGAGACTTTTTTTGAAATGGGTTAGAGAGGATTCAAGAGTAAGGTTAGCTGGAAGTGAATTCCAAGTTTTGCTGATGAAGTTGGCAAACAGGGAGTCTCCAACTGAGTTGTTAGTTTTGAGTGTTTGGACCAACAGTTTGTTAGATTAGCAAAGTGGCCATGAGTTACTATAGGGCTTGATTATGTTATTGAGTGCGGGAGTATTTTCAGGTCAGTTGAGAACTTTGTGCCCTACTATGATCTGATTGAACTGAAGTAAGGAAGGCAATTCTAGCCACCCTAGGAGCTTAAGGTTTTGACAGTGGTGTGTCCTGTATGTAGAGCCAGTGGCAAATCCTGCAATATGGTTGTAGCAGCATGAGAGTTTGCTAAGTTCAGATTTGCTCAGGTTAGTGAGTATAGGGGAAGCATAAAGAAGGGTAGAGAGTAGATGAGGGCGGGCGATGGCAGTCCTAGGTAACGGGGTTAGAAAAGGTTTATTTTTATATAGTGAGCCAAGCTTCTTATTAATGATTTTGATAGTTTGATTGACATGCATATCAAATTTGAGGTTATTGTCTACTGTCACCCCTAAGAGTTTAGTATGGGCATCCGGGGAAATAATGGTACCATTGTTGGATGTAAGGGAAAAAGAAAGTGGGGTAGACCTAGTAGTGGGGGTAAAGAGTAGTAATTTAGTTTTGTTAGGATTCAGGAGCAGACGGTGGTTAGAGAGCCAATTTTCAACTGTGTTGAATGTATTCTGGGATAAGGTTTGCAGGTCTGATGAGGAGGAGGCCATACAGATCAGATTGGAGTCATTGGCGCATTGGATGCAGGTTGCTTCTGGGATGATAGTGTGAAGATTGCTGATAAAGACTGAAAAAAGAAGGGGACCTAAAATAGAGCATGTGGGACTCCAAGGGTAAGGGCTAATAGGGTGGATAGTTTGTTCTGCCATAATACAGCCTGTTGTCTACCACTCAGATAGGATTGGAACCATTGAATAGCATGGTTATTCAGGGAAAGGATTTTCAGAGAGTGAATGAGTAATGGATGGTTAACCATGTAGAAGGCCTTTGAGAGGTTGAGAAAGAGGGCTGAGGATAGCTTGTTATTATTCTGGTTATGGTTTATCAACCTTAAGAGAAGTTGTGGACAAGGTGGTTTAGGATTACCTGATTTGAATGGATATTTTAGAGCTAAGGTTGAAGCTCATATACATAACACAAACAGAAAGCTATAATTCAAAGTGAAAAGGGATAATGATGAAACGGGGAAAATACAAGAAATAAGGAGAGATTTGGATTTTGGATGCAGATCCATTAGGAGAATTCCAACAGCCATACAGAATATTATATAGCTGAAAGAGTAAGTATTATAAGACCTAAGTGAACACAAGAATAGAAAAAGGAAATTTTGCCGATAGGAGTGACTGCACTTCGGTGTACACAAATTAGGCAGGAGGGGGTTGGAATTTATTGGAGAAAACTGAAAAAGGAACCATATATTGGGAGCAAATTACTTGAGAGGAGAATGTACAGAATGGGAACAGGTCAAGAAGACATTTGGACTGCAGGCTAGAGACTGTCCTCCCTTATCAGGAATTAATGTCAGAGGAAAGGCAAAGAGAAAGAGATAGGGGAATCTGAGTGAAAGACCTGCTCTGGTAGAGGTTTTATTTATTTATTTATTTTTTTTGATGAATCTAGAACAGAAGCTGCTGTTAAAAAGGGGATAAAACTATTGTATGATAAGTATAGGAATCAATCAGAGGAGGTTAGAAAAGACTAGGAAGAGAGAGAGATTGGATAAGCAATTGATAAGGAAACAATGGGAGGACATATGTATGGCTAACAGGTATTCAAAAGTGTAGAAGATTTAGGATTGTTGCTTAGAAGTGTTTGAATAGATATTTTTATACTCCAAGCAGACTCCAAAGAATATTTCCTCATGTAGCTGGAAAATGTTAGGGGTGTGATGGGGTAGAAAGAGGCAACTGGGAATATATGTTCTGGGAGTATAATGAGTTGACAGACTTCAAAAATCCCATACAATGAAATTACACTCATTTTCTAAAAACAATAAAAGCATTTAAGAAAAAAAAAAATTCCCTACAGAGTGCTCTGTCAGAAATATTGGGTGAGCAAATGGATGAATGGCCTATACATAGTAAGGCCTTTCTAAGTTTAATTCTGGTGGCTGCCAGAAAAGCAGTTACTAGAAAATAGAAATCATTGCCTAAACCAACTGTATTTGAAGTATTGAATATTGAAATAGATAAAAAAAACCAGGAGGTGGGATCTTTACATAGAAAAAAAAAATCGAAATTGTGGGAACAATACATGCAGAATAATATTCTGGAGGAAGAGTGAGGTTTAAGGAAAGGCAAGAATTGAACAATGCGTGTAATGTTGGGTTAATGATAGTTATGCAAAAAATGTGATGTATAATGTTTGTAACTAGGAACATGTTAATATGGATTGTTTTCTTTTATATAAATCTATACTTTGCCTCGCACTTAAGTGATAATTCAATAAAGGCGTAAAAAAAAAGAAACTGTGCAAAATACATTTAAATGTCATTTTCCCATGAAAGTCCAAACCCCCCATACCCGATCAACTAATATAATCAGCATGAGGTCCCTTCACCTCAGTGTTAAGGGGAAGTTCCCTCCTTTACAGAGACTTTCCACAGAAAAAAACTATTTTAGTGAAATGGGTACACCTCCCAAGTCACAGAAGCAGTTTGTGCCATTTCACTTACTCCCATTGTCACTGTTGTGGGCGTCAGGGGGTCCTTATATCAGCTACAAGTACAAGTGTAGAACATTTTGCTATTGTAGATTTATCTTTCAAGGTCTGGGTGGTAATTAATTTAGAAAAATGCAGATTGTTGGATTGCTAAGACTTGTCAACTCCAAAATATTTGATAAGATGTGATACCTTAAAAACCTAGAAAAGCTATTTAATGTTTCCCATATCCCAGGAATATCCATCGTCCTAGACAATTGGCTAGATATCATCACTAAGATATCCAGAATGCCTGTCTTGTGTATCTAAGATTTTGTTTGTTTTCTGTTCTGCCTGCTGTAGAGAAAAAACATATGCAGAAACATTAGGTCCATTTCTACCATACATCTAGGAACCACAAGAAGTATAACTGGGCATTGGAAATCTTGTGAAACACTACACAGAAAGTAACTAAAAGTGTACTTTCTTTTCAAATGATAAATAAAAGCATGGAAAGAAACTTAATTAGGTGCTTGTATGCAGTACACATGGTAGCCAAAAAGTATGTTGCTAGGCATATGAAATATCTGGAAATGCCACGGGTAACTCAGATAGGCTGGGGATGAGAATTATTTGGACTGAAACAATTATCAGTGTTCAAATGCAAGGTTATTAGAAGCACATGAAAATGAAGTGAAACAAATGTTGTATGCACACCTTACACTTCCAGGGTTTTATGTTTAACTTTATGAAACATTATACAGTAGCAAATATGAATGTTGTATCCTGATTGGATACTTGCAGTACTGTAATACAGACTGATCGTAGAACTCAGCAGTTCAAGTCATTCTATCCAGTCTTTTTTATTTAACGTTACTGTTTTGCACTGTTCTATAGATCAGATTTACTTTATGCACCACACCACTGACAGTAGTCCAACTATCAGTTCCCCAGCTTCTTTTGTGACTCCCACCACCCTTGTGCTCATATAGCAACTCACAAAAAGAATGATGTTAGTGAGTCTGTTGATCTTGGAAAAATGGCACTGGGGACTGTCACTAAATTCTCAGTGAATGCCCGATATGCACTGAAGAGTGGCAGAGGTTACAACAACTGCACATATCTATGTGTATATCCTTGTATCTCTTTTACTGAATACTACTGCGTATGATTTTATATGCTGTTACACTTCATCCTGGTTAACACCAGCGACTGCTGTCTCACTGTTGCATCCCTTTGTCATCTCATTTCTTCACTGGTCTCTCCAATGCAGACTTGTGCTTACTGAATTCCAGGCTTCAGCTGCATAATTGGAAGCAGGCCTTGTGCCAACAGTCCAGCATTATTGTTGTTGTCTCCAAAATATGAAGGTAAAACCAGTACACAATCAGCTGCAGGCTGGCACAGGGCATTTTCTACCTTATATATATATATATATATATATATATATATATATATATATATATATATATATATATATACAGATATGCAGACGACATACAAAAGAATACTGAAAATAAAAGATTTCAAGCTTACACCCACTGTAGTACTGTGGAGCATGTATTTTAATAATAGCTGTATGTAACAGTTTTCTGCCTTCTAATTTTCCAGCTGATTACTTCCCATTCATTACTATAAACTAATTTTGCAGAGTTAGAAATATCTAAAGCAACTTACCATAATTTTAGTAAGCTGAGAAATCACAGCAGGAATCATGCAATTAGAATTCTCATTCACTCCTGAGTGGTGTATCTGGAAGTACTTCTGGAACTAGAGTAATCCAGTTAGCTTAAAAAAAGTATAGTGAAAATCTGCCTGCCTCATCATGCCAAGCAACTGTAATTAAGATACAAGCTCTTGCTTTTAATGTGTTTCTCAGTAATTACTTAGCCTCTTGAAAAGGTACTGTTCAAATTCAGTTCAAGTCAGATTGAAAAACAGCAGTTCTTTTCCAAATGAAGAAGAAACAAAAATAATGTATTCTGTAATAGTGAAGAGTTTTGAACTTGTGACTCCTTCACTGTGCAGGTTATGCCTATCCTTGCTCTTTCACTACTTGGCATAGAGGGATAAAGCAGTGACTGATGTGACCTGGGTCACCTGAATTTGATTAGTGATACAGGCAACTCTTTGAGCCGATGTAGAGATGAAAAGGAGTGACAGAGTGGGTTCAGGGGCATGCAGGGAGCATATGGCTAAGGCATGAGCACTAGTGGTGATACCACTGCCAAACAAATAACTCAATGCTGCAATCTAGAGGGGAAGATGCTCCATCACCATGGGTTGGGGGCATTTTCCTTGTGATACTATTGCATGCCTCCTCTTGTGAGATCCTATGTGCACATCAGTGGAAGGCAGGGTCAAAGAGAAGAGGGGACTGAAAATTACAGAGAGACAGCTCCTCAAATAGCACATTCAACTTGGAAGTGCATGGCAACCTATATCCATTAGAGCCTGCACTTGAGGATTGGGAACCTCTGTGTATAGGGCTGTTCAGAAAGAGAGGCCCTCCTGGCATGGATTACACTGGGAAGGGAAAACGCTAAGGAGAAAAACTCTGGAAAATTGCATTGAGGAAATCAGTGATACCAGTGTGATGAAATATACATATACTGATATAATAATAATAATAATAATAATAATAATAATAATAATATTAATAAATGCTCTTTAAAAATCTTTGTTCTTCATTTCACTGGCTACAGTCTGAATACAAACTCATGAAAATGCTAATAGGGTATCACTTTCTGCAGCTGGCCTATTTAATTTCTACTCAGTTTCAGACATCCTTGGACCCTTTTGTTGACTTCTGAGTATACACTACCTCTGTTATTATAGCTGAGATAAGATATCACCATCCTTTTTTGAAACAGTTTTGTTATTTTTTTTTTAATTATTCACTTTCAGCTACTGTATGAGATGCCATGTATTATGTGGGTGTTTTTTACAAAGCACTGCAAAGCAGCTAGCAGAGAATAAACTAGTATTTGCCTCAGTGAGGGAATATCAATTTTATTTTTACCACTATTATTATTATTATTGTTATTGTTATTATTACTGGCATTATTTTCAAGTAGCCAAAAATATTTCTCAAAAGAAATTTAAAACAACCACAGATATTTGCAGATAGTAACTCTAGTGAGTCACTGTGCTTTGATTCTTCTATATTTGAAAATGGTGCTGTTGTCTATGAGAAGCATGTGCAGGGGACAGTAGTAGAAATTTGGAAAAAAACACTGCCAGATCTCATCATAGTATGAGCACTGTGGGCTGGAAATTCATTCCGTCTTCTGAAGTTACTTTATACAGGCCTATAACAAGGTTAATGGGGTCATGTTAATGCAGACACATCTACTGCCACAGTGTCTCATTTGCATGGGTATAGTAGTGGCAGGACATGTACACAAGCATATACTTCCCCTCTCATGCTCCAGCACACAGGAAATAGAATACTTTATCAGAAGGTTTGTGGGAACAAATAATTGTAACTCAGGAAATAATTCTTTTGAGCTGGGAAGTAGGCTCTAAGTACCTAGACATAGTAAGGCCTTACTAAGTTTAATGCTGTTGGCTCTCAATAAAGCACTTACTAGAAAATCAAAATATAAAGTGCCTACAACTGAAGTACTGAATATTGTAAAGAAGATAAAAAGAACTGCAGGCAGTATATATTTAGAAAACAGAAGGAGCAACATTCAGAGAAATAAATGGAATTTGTGGAAAACTTGCATGCAGAATATTGCTTTGGAGAAGCAATGAAATTTAAGGGAAAGCAGGAATTGAACAACTTATGTAATGTGAATTAAAATTGTTGAAAAGAAAATGTATGTAAACTGCATAGAATAATAATGGGATTGTTGTTATAGGTTGTTTTCTTTTCTATTATTGTATGTGCATGTCACTTTAAAAAAGTCATGATTAATAAAGTTGTTTAAAAAAGTAAGTTGCTGTCCAGTACAATGACAAAATATATATGTCTGTACATGTATTTTATATGGTTTACTATCAAAATGTTGAAGTGGATTCGGTCAAATCCACTTTGGCGAAGTCCAGAGGTCGAACGGTGACAATTTCGAACTTTAACATTGTCAAAGTACAAATCTCTCCCGTTTCGACCCATGTTAATGCTTGTTCTGAGGTCAAATTCAGGACGTAATTTAACGATGTCGGAATTCAGCATTGTGACATTTCGAGGACATGGGTCAATGATATAATCATTTGACCAAGTCCGCTTCAACATTTTGATAGTAAACCATTATATATATATATATATATATATATATATATATATATATATATATATATATATATATATATATATATATATATATATATGTGTGTGTGTGTGTGTGTATACATACATACACACACATATACATATGTAATGTATCTAAGGCCTTTTTTAGGCAATGCCAACCTGATAAATCTAACAAAATAACGAAACAAGGAAAGAAAAATATGAAGGTGTTACTGATCAATACTAGGAGACCCTGGGCAAGAAACTCCACTCCCTACAAACCCTTCTTACCCTGGAAGACATTGACATCTGTGTAGTGACTGAGACATAGTTTAAAGTAGCTGACAGCATTCTGGTTGTGCAGAGAGTCTTCCACACTTTTATACCAGGTGATACACAGGAGGGGGAAAAAGGTGGAGGTGTCTCAAACTACATCCAGAAGAGACTCACATCAAGACTGGTAATGCGCTGGAGCTTTTTCGTGTCAAAATAGCCATCAAAAAGTTCCCATAACATATATTAACTAACTATTGAACTCCATCATTGACAAAAGAAAGCCACAATGCCTTTCTGCAGGAGCTAGAATTACTCATTATTAAACCCAGTACAATTTTCCTAGGTGATCTAAACTATCCAACTATAGACTGAAAAATCTATGCCACCACTAATGCACAAGTACAGTGATTCCTGGGCTTTGTCAGTAAAAAATACCCTGAAACAATTAGTCAGAGTATCCACTAGGGGGAATTACATCTTAGATGTTGTCCTTACTAATATGGGAGCAGCTTGCACCATCCCTCTCGTATCTTCATCACTTGTTACTGCTGAACATAAAGCAGTCTCCTCTGAAATAAAACTGAAACCACAGATCCCTTCCACCCAAGGTACCTTTAGAAGTTTCTTTAAGGCAAACTACCTATGCCTTAGTGATACATTGACAAGTTTCAAATCCCCACCAAATGCAGTTAACTCTATTGAATATGCAGAAATGTACACCACCACACTATACCAGCATGTAAACTGCTGCATGGGTGCAGCTCTACCCCACAGGAACAAGTGCAGGGCAAACTCTAGAAACAAGCCCATGTGGTGGAATCATAATATTGACAAGCTTTATAATAAAAGGAAAAGAATTTTGACCAAAAGTAAGAAAATTAATCCCCAGAATGCTAGAGCCCTTTTTAAATGTTATAAACAAATAACTCAGGAGCTTAAAAAATCTACCAAAGCCAAGTCTGAGGCTAAAATAGTGCTATCAAAAACTAAAAATACTGCATCAATAGATCACTGGATGCATCTTAAATAGCACAAAGCACAATTTAACCTCACCCCTAACAACACTGTTCATCCTCAGCCTCCATACAGGTTTTGTACTGAGCAAATGGAGAACAGCTATAGTCATTCCCCTGCATAAGGGAGGATCCTTCACAGAGCCATAAGTCTGATCAGCCTCATATGCAAAGCCCTGGAAAGACTTATCATGGAATTAATCACCTAGGGAACCTCCAAACTCTGAACAAACCTATTTCAGTTTAGATTTGTCAAGGGCAGGTCATGCTTACTCAACCTGGAGGACTTTTTTAAAAGATTACCAAAGTAATGGATGAAGGCAACATGATACACACCACATACTTTGACCTGGCCAACACTTTTGACACAATTTCCCCACTCAGAAATAGTAGAAAAGCTGAATAAACTGGTAATAAACCCCTGTGTCATCCGCTAGATTACCAATTGGCTCACAAATAGGATGCAGATAATCAAAAGAGAGGAAATTACTTCCACAAGGATACCAGTCAGCAGTGAAGACCTCAGGGTTCTGTACTGGGACTTCTTCTATTTGTCATCTACTTTTCTGAAGTAAAAGCTAATACCAAAGGGCTCTGGCTGACTACAGATGACTACAAGCTAGGAGCAATCATTAAATCCACAAATGACTTAGCCATTTTGCAGCAAGGTCTGTCTCGAATAGATAACTGGTGCCAAAATAATGGACTGAAACTAAATGTCAAAAAATCCATTATTGTATCCTTTGCAAATCATTTACCTCAAGGAACTATCACATTGACGGTATGCACCTAAGAGTTGACTTGGTAGTTCAGGATTTGGGAACGTATGTGGACAGTGACCTAATTTTTGACCAAATTGTGCCTATTGTTGTAAGAAAGTCCTTTTATATTGCACAGCTTATAAACAAAGGGATTGTGTCTAGATCTAGGGATGTCATTGTCCCCCATTACTCAGCCCTCATTTGGCCAGTACATTAAATATAATGCCCCCTTTGGCATCTATCTGTCCAGACACATGCAGCAACTGGAACGCCCACAGAGATACCTTACTAAAAGGATATGAGGTCTAACCAATATGTCCTGATTCAAAGCCCTGTCACTATACTTTGTATTCTACAGACTACTAAGAGGTGACCTGTATCTGGCATGCAAGGCATCCTCTGATCCATTACTGATGGATTTACTGTACATCAGCAAGTCAAATGACATCAGAAATACTCAGTCTAAGCATCTAAACCTCTTCTGTAGCATCAACAGAATGGTTTGGAGAGAGTGATATACCTCACAGAGGATACTGCTGCTGTGGAACAGACTCTCCATCCACATAAAACAACGTTCATCCCATCCATATTCAAGCGTAACCTAGATCTGTGAATGGGAAACAGAAACTTTACTCCAGGACCACCCCCTGTACTACTAATGGACAGGTAGAGCTCCTAAATGCTTTATCTCATGCATGGTTCCCCTCAAATTATCTGTGGTATGATCCCAGTTATTTTCATTAGGGTAATATATAATTATCGAACATGGGAATGGGTAAGGCCAATATATAACCAATGGGATAGCTTATTTCAAGCACAGAAAGGGAAAATGGCTAGGCTTAAAATGGTTCACAAGGGCAGCTACCCTAGTACTTACCTATGAACCTATGTGCTGTAGATGTGAGTAGTCAGATTTGTGATACTGTGAATATACCTAAAAGAAGTAGTGTATGAAAGATTGTTTTGTCTTCTACTGGGTGTAGCTGTCTTCACCCCATTTCTGACAGCCACAAAGAAAGTTGCTACAGCAGCCACAATCAAGACATATTAAAGCTGATAGAGAAGAGTAAAGGAATGTACCACAGTTAGCACAGGTGTTGCCTTAGCAATGCAGATACTAATTTTTAACTTAGCACCAACCCCTTAGAAAAAGAACACAACATAAATGCTTTGAATTTGATCTCTTAGGTGTTTGCTATTAAGGAGAAAAAGAGGAAGTGGACTGCATATTAGGCTGCATTAGAAATTTTCTAGACTGCAATGCTGCAGGTATGTGTTGAAACACTATATATGTATTGTGGATCTGTGAGCAAGGGCGCCCGCAGGCAGGTGCAAGGGGGTGCACTTGCACCCCCCTGGAACTGGCTGGCCGAGAAATTAATTTTATTTTAATTTATAAAAAAAAAGCTTTGTCTTTTTTAAAGGCGTTTCTCTTTAAGAATGCCATTTACATCCTGTCAAGCTGCACAGACGCAACAGGTGTTTGCGACCCGTTTTTGTCTTCAGCTGCAAAGACCGGTTGTAGGACCCAACAGTCATGCGTGCGTCGCATGAATTTTAAATATAGCTCCGACTATGCTAAGCGATATTGAGATTAATAAGGAAGATGTAGTAGATAACGCTAAAGTTGTAGAAGAAGATAGACAAGATGGGAGTGCGAATGGTTTGTACTACCCCTTACTATAGTGTCAGGTCCAGGTCTTGAAGTTAAAGACCACTTATTATTTTGCAAATGCCTTTTAGAACGATATCTTTGGTTGTAATATTTTAGAAGCGGTCATTATGTATCAGTGTGATAGAGTTTATTCAGATTTTTAGTGTGCTGTAGCCGTATTGTTATTAATAAAAAAGTGAAAATTATATAGAATATTCCAACCAATTTATCAGCGTTATAACAGAATAATATCAATTAAAAATGTGGTGGCCGGGGCGGGATCCCATCATTTTTTTCTACTGTCTCTGGTTTGTCTTTGCTCATGATTCTTAAAAAGTTGAGATGTGACGAACTGCCATTGTTTTAACAATGTCTTTGCTTGTTAGGTAATGTAGCTTCATTCACTTCTAAACTCTGGATCTCTATCTGTGCCTTTTTCCTTGAATCTTTAGTTAAGACTTTGAGCGTTATGAATCTTTAGTTAAGACGTTGAGCGTTATGACCTACTGATTTTTTAAAGGTATTTCACATCTGTTTGATGTAGAAACCTCGTAGATTTCACTTCTAAATATTTCTGGGCCTCTCTCAAAAAAAGTAAAAAAGTAAAGCAGACTACAAAATCCGTAGTTTGTATTTTTTTTTCTACTTCTGCATTTCTGCATTTTCTGATTTTTTTTTTTCTTTCGCCATATCGTTTCGCCTGAAGTCCTGCCCAGAAGTCATTTTAGTGGAAAGTTGTTGATGTTGATGTGGTATAAGGCGTTCTCCCTTTCATTTGTGCTGCACAAACAAACGTTAAGTTTAACAAAATGCCTTGAAAGTACAAGCGTACAGCACAAAACGTCCACATGCAGCGTGGCAAGACTATAATTCACAGCAGCGTGGCAAGACTATAATTCACAGCACAACTAAATTCATACATTACTGTTTATGTCAGAAATATTTATAACAAAATACATTTGTTTTGCTTAGTTTGATTTGTGATGGTTATTTCCAAAATCCTAATTAAAATGTCAAAAACATGTAGCAGGGTACATTTTATGAAATTAATAATCAAGTGACGCTATGGGTGCCATCCACATCATTACAGACATTGCTGAAATATTTTTTAACATTAATTCGTAGCAGCTGATGTCTTCTGCACAGAAATACCTCACAAAGAGGATTACTGGCCTCAAACAGATGCCCTACGCCGACCGTCTCAAAAAACTCCAGCTTTACTCTTTAGCATATCGCCTACTCAGAGGCGATCTCTGCCTAACATACAAAGCTATGCCAAACCCAGAGCTGTTGGACATGCTCCACTTAAAGAAATCCCAATCCATCCGAGCTACACGCTCTAGGGACCTAAACCGTGTCACCACAATAAACAGAACATGCTGGAGGGGTAGATTCCTGTCCCAGAGACTTCCCATACTCTGAAACAGACTTCCTATCCATGTCAAACAGAGCTCCTCATTAGCACTCTTCAAGAAAAAATCTTGATGATTGGATGGGAAGTAGGAAATTCACTCGGGGATCGACAGGGGCACAGGAAAATAATTTTCTTGGGTGGCGAAAGCCAGGGTACATTTTTGGCTAGGCTTATGTAGGCCCTAGGGCTAATAGCCTAGTACCTAGCTATGAACCTATATAAACGTGCGCGCAGTGCGCGGGAAGGGAATCACATAATTTCTGCCAAAGAGTCACTCACAGTTTGATACCTTTCGTCAGTTCTTCAACTCTGTGATTTCACACTTAAATGGGGTTTTTACTCCTTCACCGAACTTAGGCCCTAGGGCTAATAGCCTAGTACCTAGCTATGAACCTATATAAACGTGCGGGCAGTGCGCGGGAAGGGAATCACATAATTTCTGCCAAAGAGTCACTCACAGTTTGATACCTTTCGTCAGTTCTTCAACTCTGTGATTTCACACTTAAATGGGGTTTTTACTCCTCCACCGAACTTACTGCAGAATGAAATATTTGAGCAAGCTCTTGGTAACTTTGGGTAAGTCAGCATTATACAGTTTTTCTGTATAAATAAATAACCGGCCTCCTTACTACCAGTAATGTACTAGGAATGCTAGCTTTGGTCGTTTTGTGTGGTAATTACAGTATTGTCTATGTGACAGGCAATGCGTTTACTGTGTTACCACTATTACTTTGATGAAATAGTTTGTTAAATGGCAAGCAGGTAGAGTCCATGAGTTAATGTGACTAAAATAACCTTATACTAGTGAATTTGTGAACATGGAAGGTAAAGTGGAGGATACTGGGATGCTAAGAAATAAAATGTTTATGAGTGATGGAGCAGCAGATAAACGAATACATTCTAGTGTTCATTGTGTTCTCTTTGTGTTTGGGGTTTTTGGAAGGTGCAGTAGACCATATTGCGCTAAATCATTGGTTTACTTTGCGAAACTGTCCCTGAATGTGCATCAGTATTGCGTTTTGTCCGTTATAACATTTTTGATGAAATAATGAGGTTTGCAGTCCCTAAATCCTACCACATATCACACTAACGCAATTCTCATTAGTCAAAAATGCGTATCACCAAAAAGTATCTTGTCCTTTTAACTTTATGAGTGAGTAGTATCAGGGTTTAAAAGGTGGCCCTGATTTGGGCCTTTGTCTCTGATTCTTGAGGTGAGAGAGCAGGACCCATGGTTGGAGCTGTGTCTGTGTTTATTTTAGTATGAAGGGAGAAAATTTCCTGGGGAGAAGAGTGAAGCAATTTAAATCATAACATACTACTGAAATTTTCTGAAGTTTGTGTGCTAATTTGCTTGCTGTTAATGTTATGCCTTAATTAACGTTATATTGGTGCGAAATGGATGCATATTCATTTTAAAAGTCTATCAGGTGATTTGTTTGCATTTAAAGACATTTCTTGAGCTTTATCAACGTGTGCACCTATGAGCAGTTGTTATGGTCTTACTTTTTCCCTGTATGTTGGCGTTTTTCTTTAAGTGCTTTTTATAAAAGAAATGTTTTGAAAACTGTGATTCACAAGCTATTAAATTAATTTAAGGAGTTGTTAATTTGTTTTGTGCTGTGCAGGACATTGTGTATGCTTCTTATATGTTGAAATTGTTCACTTTTTTGTGTTTTGTGATGGGGAAAGTTACTGCAAATATGCACTTTAGTTTGTTCTAAATATGTGTGTCACTATTGATGTTAAGAAGTTGAGACTAGATGAAACACAAGAAAATTCTGTAAAATAGTAGAATAGAATTCCAGAACTAGTGAAGCCCTGAAACAAGAGTGTGACATCCTAAAATGATCACACATTGGGCATGTGTTTTGTGAGATCCATAGGTACTGTCCTAGCACTGATCCCCTCCCACACCTATTGTAAGTGTAAAATGGCTGTAAAATATCATTCATTTTGTAATGTGTAATTCACTGAGGTGTTTAAGAATTAAAGGCTGTATATTATGTTTTATAGTGCATAATGAGCTTTATAATGTGGGTTGCATGATAGAATCATGCATGCATTACTGTTAATATTTACACTTGGTAAGCAGCGGAGTGGACTGAATTTTGGAGGACATTATGCCTGCAACTGTTTGCCTTGTATTAAGTATGTGCTCATTATAGTATATTCATGCAGGCATGGAATGTGGGGTAATTTCAGAGACTGGTTTCTGTCTCTCTTTTTTGTAACCAATAATTGCAAACAGCTGATGATGAATTATTAGGATTTGATACTTGCCTGACACTGGGTGCTGTCTAGGCAGTGGAAGAAAGCTTAGGTGTACTTCCTCTCCTTCTGTATAGGGGACTAATCTTAAATCCTTGGCTGTTTTTTAAAAACGAGTCCAGCTTTTGTTTTTTTGTGTGTGTGTGTGTGTGGGGGGGGTAGATAAATGGAACTCCACACAGGTGAGTTCTGTGAAAACGTAAAGTGCAAAAATGAATGCATTTATAATCTTGAAGTAAAGTGAACAAAATCAAAGTCAGGTGCCATAAATCGCCACTGTATTTAAAGTCCTTCAGCTCATGTTTTGACACGGCACAATACATGAACACCAACTACCCTTATTTCATTTGCAGGACTCTCTTCTGTGGATGTCCCACCGTAAGTGGGACAAAAGACTAGCAGTATCCAGCCTCCGTGAAGAGATCAAATTACTTCCAGAAGTAATTTCAAGTCTGAACCAAGGGTAACGCTACCAAAACTCTCTTCTGCCAAATTTAGTATAGGACTATTCCAAAAGAAGTCTTTGCTGAGGGAAAATTTTACATCGCTTTCCCATTTCTGCATCTGCTGATGGGTCTCATTTAGCAGACATTGGCATCAAAGTAATTCATTCATGGAACCTATTCTGACAGACTAGTCACTCTTTACAAAAAATATCCTGCTACATCTATATATACTACCAGGGACACAGTTACATTAGAAAAAAGTGAATTATCATAAGTTTTATGTACTGTTTAATATTTTGGGGATAAAAGGAATTAAGATGTAGTAAAACTTTTGGTGGACTACAAAAGGTATCAAATGATGTGACTATTACTCTGCTGATTCAGAAGGACCTCCTTTATAGGAAGCTAGTTTGTTACAAAATCAAATTGTCTCTCTAGTGGTAGAAGTTACCAGCTGAAATAAAAGGAAGCATAATGGCACAACAATCATCCCTGATACTGGAATGCATAGGAAAACACCAATTACATTCAATGGCTTTCTTTAATCTAAAATATTTTAAACTTTATTTTTAAGTTGATAGTAAAGTAGGTAATTAGCTGTTGAATTTGAAGGAAAGTAAGCTTTAATTAGGAAACCTGTTCAGGCAGGTTTAATATGTGGTTTGTTGGCATCCCTGAACCATTGGATGACACTAACTCTCCTCACGAGATGGCTCAGGATTTTTTTGAAAGTTTAGATAATAGATATAAACCAAGATGACATGCTGAATAATGCTGGAGGGATAGATTCCTGTCCCAGAGTCTTCCTATACTCTGGAACAAGCTACCTATCTATATCAAACAAAGCTCCTCATTAGCACTCTTCAAGAAAAATCTTGATGACTGGATGGGAAATGGGCAAATCATCTCTGTGGCTCTGCTCGACAGGGGGACAGGAAAATAATTTTCTTAGGTGGTGAAAGCCAGGGCACCTTTTTGGCTAGGCTTGTATAGGCCCTAGGGTTGATAGCCTAGTACTTACCTAAGAACCTAAGTATGTTTATATTGGTTGTAGAAAGTCAGTGGACTTTGATGGGCTCTCCTCAAACGGGTAGTGTTTGTGACAGATTCTGACACTTGTCTCTGCTCCTACTTCTGTCTGCTGTCATACTAAAAAGTTTAGTAACTCCCTCCGTGACTTAACCTGTTTGGATGTGCTTGAAATATCCTAAACTCTGCGGGTTAACATGCGGTTGTGTATGCCATCATGCTAAACAGCCACAGGAGCAGGGATTGGGGGAGCAGTGTCCCCACCTTGGAATGGATGTTTTGATATTGAGATTCAAACATAGTTGAGAGTTAAAACTAGTTTCCCTTGCATTCTTCCTTACTTTAGGTACATACAGTTCCATGATCATAAAGTAACACTCAGCAGTGTGTTTTAAGAACTTCTTAATCCTGTAACACATAGCCCAGCAGTGGTTATCTGCTCTGATGGCCAGTAAGAATTAATAGTTTGATTCGCTTGGTGTTTTGATATAAATTGAAACCAGAGAAAGAAAACTTGCAGACCAAATGCATTGCTAAGAACTTCCCATTTTGATATAAGTTGTCACTTTAGTAGACCAGAGTTTAGGTGGAAGTGTGATTGTTGCAGATTTATGCCCCATATTCCTACTGAGCTTTTCTCCCCGGGCTTCCACTGAAAGAGATTTTGCACAGTTGGACTATCCCGGTTAACAAATGCCAAATAAATAAAAAGGATTGAAGTTGCTAAATAATAACAGACATTTGAGTTTTAGATGTCATATCCTTTAGAAAAATGCATACTAACACAAATCCTGTTCTACTATTATTATGTTCATTAGAGCAATATTTATAATCCGTCCCCATTTATTTTAGGCGTTGTCCAGATTTCTTGCAGTAAGAGGTTGAGATGTACATGTGTGAGAGTGAAATGCCCTATTTAGAGTTAGCAGGTGGAATTTATTTTCACATACAATTTCAAGGAATTGTGAGCTTCAAGGGAAGAGATGTTTACTGTTCATGCGAAGTCTGCTTAAAATGTGCAACTGTTTTGTTTAGCAAATGGTATCACTGTTGTGGTATAGAATGTCAAAACTGTCTTAGTAGCACAGCAGGTAGCATGCTTGCATCTTGATGTAGAGGGCTGTAGGTTCTACTCCCACCACATGTAGATTTGTATTTTAAGGGGGTGGAGTGCTGCAGTCCTGAGTATGTCCTCCTTTGGATGAGATGCCTAGTAACTATGAACCTGTGTTTCCTCTTGCCACTTATTCCTATTGCAATATATAAGCTTAGCATTTTTTTTAAATGTAACATAGGCAAGTTATTGTTTAAGGGCAGTAGGCACTGAATTTGTAGATGAAACACTGAAATATAAAGCTGTTTTCTAGCAACAACCTTTCCATTAGTTTCATATCTCTTTAATGTGAAATTATTCAGATGACTTTTACTTCTGCAGAGATTGTGCATATTGACTGATATTGGTAGATTGCAATGATAGACGTTTAAGTGGCCTTTTATGGTTGAAATGTTCTGAATTGGGCAATTTGTCATTACTGGTTCATATGTTTTGTTTCATTGCTTAATGGAAAAAATGTTCAAAACTATAAAACACACTCAAGTGGTGCTGTATTAACGAGGGATATAATTCAGTTATTGTATATTATAATTAATACAATCAGGAAGGTGAATCAAAGCAGTTATGCATGGTTCTGAAATGTGTGCAAGGGGCCTATGATTTGAAAACAGTCCAAATGTAAACTTAACCTGCCATTGGCCAGATGCATTTTCTTTGAATGTGGGTTTAAATGCTGTTTCAGTGCATGCAAGTTTCAAAGGTAGGGAAGTTTTAATGCTAAGTCTGTTTTCATTGTAAGACTATTGCTTTGTTTAAGTTTAGCAAATGTCTATCAGTGTTTGTGCTATAAAACAGGGGGTTACTAAGCTATTGGCCCTGAGGCCCTAAAATTTGAAATAAAAGTTGAAAATTAAAACCATCTGTAATCATTGTAGAAGTAATGCATAAAACAGTATGCACACAGAGTTTTGGACAGTGTTTATGGCAACCGGGGAGAAATAGCCAAGTAATGGGATACTGGAATGGCTGCGTGTGTGTGTTGGGGGGGGGGGGTTGAAGGGGGGGGTTGGGGGCGGTGCTTTGACGTGGGTGGGGTTGGGGGCGGTGCTTCGGGTTTGCACCCCCCTGCAAAAAATCCTGCGGGCTCCCTTGTCTGTGAGGTATTATGCATTATACCAGTCATTTCAAAATTAACATTAATTCTCTAATAGGTATGTTGTCAGCTATTTACTTCAATAAAAAAACTGAATGAGACATTTTAAACAAATTAATTTTATTAGTCCTTAGAATCACATTAATTCTCAAACAGTACACATATCTGTTTGCTTTCTTCGGTAGCCTTCCATATCTGGAGTATTTAATGAGACCTTTTAGAACAGATATCTGGGACTTCTTTTTGGGATGCTTCTTGTCATACTGCAGCTGTACTTGCTAACACAGCTTGAAGAGTTTCTATGCAGCATTTGGCTATCACATTTCTTGTTGTCTCTGTTTTCCTTTTACAGAGTGCTGGTTGTGACACTTCTGGTTGCCCTGTTTTCCTGAAACTTTTGAGATATCTGTCCTATACAAGTGTTTGTAATTCGTTCTGTACAAATTTATGTCATTCTTATTGTCTTCTCTTAAACACTACAGCATCTTTGCTTGATTATTTTACCAAAAACTTCAGCTTTAGGCTGCTAACTTTCCCATGGCTTTTGTATTCTCACTCTGTCTTACATATATACCTGGTTGTTTTCTGAAGTTTCTGATATAGTAGTATTTCTGTCTGCTGAATTCCCACCCTCATTCCTTTTACTTTGTATTGAATGTCAAGCATCCGTAACTAACTGCTTAAATCACTCCACATTGTCTACTCGTTTCCATCTCTGTAGCATGTTCATATTTATTTTACCAGAAAACCAACAGAGATACGGCATCTTCGAGTCAATAGGATTATTTTTTATGTGATTGATGAATCTCTTTAAGTTGATATATTTTTCAAGTCAATGTCTGAGTAACAGATAGTTAAGCTTTGGCTTTACTTTACAAAATTAGGTATCCTGATAATGTAACAAAGCATTAGATCTGTAGACTTGGTATGGGTTTAACAGAGGTTGTTCACTTATAAAACTGTACAGTATGCACAGGCATGAGAACACAGTGAACAAAGTAGGAACTGTGAAGGGATTATGTTAGTAAGGGCTAATCAGTTGAGATAGTTCCTTCTGATTTTGTAACATTCAAAAACATTAGTTCATTTTGATACAGCAAAACTGTCACTGCATTTATGATGCTTCCAGCAGTAGGCTTGTTATAACTGATATTATGCAATGCTTCTAAAGAAATTATGGCTCCAAAGCAAGGATGAGACACAGGCAGCTAGGTCATGTGATTGATTCCCATATGCAGCATGTTTGTTGCCTAACAGCATATTACCATAACTTGTAATTTGGCACAGGCAGTGGCTTTTGTATATCTGCCCACTTCAATGCCGGCTCTGCCAGGTTCTGAAGTTCCAAACACATTTACTGATCTTAATAAATGTTGTTTGTATAACCTAAGCTAAAGAGCTAGAAGTACAAATCTCAGATATGAGACATGCCTACAGTGGTATCAGTTGTCATTAATGGCATTGGGCATAGCATTGGATTACACAGCTGGACAGCACTGAGAAGAATAAACAAACTATTAGCATGTAATATGTCTGACTTCTCAGTGGTTGCTAGTTTAATGCAGTTTTATAGCCTGGGGAGGCAGGTCTTGCATATTGTTCTGTGCAGATGGAAGTAATACCCTGAGAACTTGAATGTCACTAGCTGGTACTCTCCACCTTTCACTACTATAGTCAGCTGATGACAGTGAACATATGAAATAGCAGGTATCTGTTATCAGAGACATGACCATTCATCCAGTTTTTATTGGTGGGTAGCTGTGGTAATGTAAGGAAAGGATTGTCACTTTACATACCACTGACATGGCCTATGGGGAGGGGGAGATAAAGTACAATAGTGCTTTTGTAATTTCCTGTTACCATGTCTTTACAGGTGCCTACATACAACAGACAAATATTTACATGAACTTTGGCTTCCTTGTACTTTGTTTTTTAGAGTTGTATATTTGTATACTGCTGGCTATTGCTAAGCTGTATAGTATGCAGACCTCTCAACTGTACCAAATTCATTGGTATTTACCGGTTTTGAGGGGCAAAATAACAGGGTGCCACGAATTTCCAAGTGGCCCCTTCAATTTCTGATTTTTTTTATTTTTAACTGTTGTTTGAGGTTGATT
The DNA here is from genome assembly GCF_019279795.1 of Protopterus annectens. Taxonomy (NCBI): domain Eukaryota; kingdom Metazoa; phylum Chordata; order Ceratodontiformes; family Protopteridae; genus Protopterus; species Protopterus annectens. Next base: position 744,845,840 of record NC_056733.1, on the reverse strand, counting down.
GCGTGCATTCACACTCACCTGTCAATGGTGCTGTTTTGCAACTTGACGTGAATAGCTCACACTTTTGATCCCATTATTAGTGTGTGTTCATATAGTTCAGTGACTGTCTACACTGCCCCCATCAAAAAAAAATCCAGCTATATTTAATTACTGATACCCATTACAAAATAGGGTTAAAGAACAGCAAGAAAATATCTAATTAATACTGAATGACTCACTGTGATTGTATGGGCGAAGATGCAACACATAATGGTTATCAACAACTAAGCCTGACAGGAAAGAAGCAAAGGAAAAGAATTCTTATATAAAATCGATGAAATCTTAAACTTCAGTACTACTTTTTGTGTTGTCACTTTTGCACAGAGTACACAATTTTCAGAACTGACTACTGCCTTTGCAATTTCATGTGGATTAGACTACACCAAATATAAACAGCGCAAAAAGACTAGTATGTTAAACATGCTGCACTGACAACCAGTTCAGCTATTGTTTGGACAGTCAGTCAAAAACGACTATCGATTTTCATAATGTAGACTTGCTTCTTCCCACTCTCTTCAAAGATCATGTTTTTTAATCCAGAATAGAAAGAAACCAAAGAATAATGCAAACCCAGTGATGCAACTGTGCTCACATATTGCAACAAGACTACTTACCCCTGACTATTTCCAGGCTTTATGTTGTTTGTACTTTGCTGTTGGATGATTTGCTGGATATTGCACACATACCCATAAGATTATGTCATTGCCTACCTGTTACAGGTGTACAGGGGTACTCCAGGTCACAGGACGTGGGACGTAGCTTTCAATCAACAGTTATCACCACCACACTTTTTTGTCAGTTACTGGAAAGTTATTGTAAGCGTAGATTTACTGCAAAAGTTAGAAGAGGAAGTAATTCACTGCTCACAAAGGACTTTGTTGTGAAACTCTGGTCCAGAGTTTGTGATATGCTGTGCATCTATGAATGTGGGGAAAGTGATCTAAGCTCATCTGATTTCACAGCATTTCCATGCAACTTTTTGGAGTTGTAATGTACATTTTTATTTTCACTTGAAAATAAGACTTTTTGCTAAGTGCTACAGCTTTGCAAGAAGAAGGATACAGCTGACTTTAAGTTCAAACATTGCTGGGCTTCAATTGCCAAATTCTGTTAAGGAAAACATTTCCGGAGGTGAGCCTTTGTTGTTTCATTGGGACTGCAGGGTACAGGTCCGAACAAACCTGCAGCTTAAAGGTCATTCAAAGGGAATTGCTTTGCAACACCATCTTCAAGTTTAGGGATCTGGTGGGTGCTTTGCATTCTGGAATAGCTATGTGCATGAATTTTTTTGAGCCTCTCCTTGTCCTGTGAAACTATTATTTGTCATTGTTGGCTTGCCATTTTGGTTCAGTTAAGATGAACAATAAAGAGTGAATGATGCCGGAAATGTGTATTTGTGGGTAATGTTTCATAGTTTCATAGTATAGTACTAGGCTATCTGCCCTGGGGCATTTGTAAGCCTAGCCATAGTGATGTGGCTTTTGCCACCCCATGAAATGGTACAAAAATGTACAGAATAAATCTAGAATACTGTGCCTCTGTCTAGTAGTGACACAATGAAGGTCCCCTTATATAATAGAATTAGTTTACTGTGCCCCTGTCTAGCAGTGACACAGATGTGACCCCTGGGGTAAACTTGCAATCTCCCATCCACTCATCAAGATTTCTCTTGAAGAGAGTCAGTGAGGGGCTCTGCCTAATACGAACTGGGATCCTGTTCCAAAGCATGGGAAGCCTCTGGGTTATGAATCTATCCCTCCAGCATGTCCTATTCATACTTGTGCTGAGGTTTAAGTCTTTAGCTCTCGTGGTCCTGATGGATTTGGATTTTTTGAGGTGGAGCATGTCCATCAGATCCTGATTGGACATGGCCTTGTACGTCATGCAGAGATCACCTCTGAGCAGGTGGTATGCTACTGAATAGAGCTGAAGTTTCTTTAGTCTGGCAGAATAAGACATATGTTGGAGACCCTTGATCCTTTTGGTGAGGTACTTTTGTGGTCTCTCCAGCTGTTGCAAGTGCCGGGTGAGGTACATACCAAGGGGCATTGTACTCAATCATGGGTCTGATGAGGGAGGAATATAGGGGTGCAATGACATCATTGGATCTGGATGTGAAACCCTTCATGATGAGGTGTGCAAGGTAGAATGTTTTTCTAACCACTTTGGCAACGTGGGTGTCAAATGAGAGGTTGCTGTCTACTTGGGTCCCCAGGTCTCTGATTACTTTTTCCGTACTCAGTGGGTTGCTGTCTATGTGATAATTTGTGGGTACTTTGTTTTTTCCAAAAGGGATAACTATACATTTTTTGGCATTTAGTTTAAGGCCGTGACTACGGCACCAGTTGTCCGTTTCAGTGAGGCCTTTTTGTAGGATGTGTGTATCTGCTGGTGTATCGACTATGGCACCTAATTTGCAGTCATCTGCGAACTTTGTCAGCTACAGCCCTCCCATGTTTGCTTTAACATCTGAGAAATAAATGCCGAACAAGAGGGGTTCCAGGACAGATCCCTGTGGGACACCACTTGTGACTGGCTTTGAGTCTGACATTGCTCCAGCGATTTTAACTTTATGGGTTCTGTTCTTTAGCCAGTTTGCAACCCATCTAGTGACATAAGGGTTTACTTTTAAGCTGTTTAGCTTATCTATGATGCCTGAGTGGGGTATTGTGTCGAAGGCCTTAGCCAAGTCCAGGTATGCTGTATGGACTGCTTTGCCCTCATCAATGGCTCTAGTGACTGTTTTGAAAAAGTCAACCAGGTTTAAAAGGCAGGATCTGCCCTTTACAAAGCTGAACTGGGTGGGGTCAAGCGTCTGTAGGTCCCCTATGTCTCCGTTTATGAGTTCCATAATGATTCTTTCCATAGCTTTGCAGACCAGGCTAGTCAAGCTTATGGGGCGGTAGTTTCCAGGGTCTGTAGAGGCACCCCCCTTGTGGAGTGGGACCATTGTTGCTGTACGCCAGTGTTCAGGTACATATCCCAAAGTAAGGCTAAGGTTAAATAGCATTTTTATGTGTGGGTTTAGCTCCTCTTGGAGTTCACGTAACACGCACCCAGGGATACAGTCAGGTCCCATTGATGCTGTGCTTTTTGCTTTGTTTAGGGCGGTTCTCACTTGGACATCTGAGATGACAGGGAGATTACATTCAGCTGGGATAAGTATTTCTTCTTTTGGGGGTGAAGGAGGTGAGAAATTTGCACTGAACCTGTCAGCCAGAATGTTAGCAATATATGTGGGTTCAGTGTATTTTTTGTTGCTGTGAACCAACTCTGAGCATATCTGAGGGTTTCCAGGTTTCTAACATAGCTGAAGAAGGCTTTGTGGTTTTCTTTAGTGTCCTTAGCGATTTTTCTCTCAAAGTTTGCCTTGGATGTTTTTATGAGAGAACGTAGTTTTCTGCTAATGTTGATCAGAGATGTCTTCCCTTCATGGGATTTCACTCTGATGTGCAGTAGCTTCCTTCTTTTGTTATACAATTTGTTTATGGCTGAGGTCCACCAGACAGGATGCTTACATCTGGTGGAGAGGGACTTGGATTTGTTTGGGATTGCATGATACATGCATTCTTGGAGATGTCCATAGAAAGCATTTGTGAAGGATTTGGCATTGTGGGATGTGATATCCACTGGCACAGTGGGCTAAAGGATACCATCTCAGTCTTAAGAAGAGTGAAGTCTGCTTTTGAGAAGTTTTTCACTGTGGTCTTTTGTGCTGGGGGTGGAGGTGGGATTAGTTTGTGGTCAGATCTCACTAGTGAGGGGTATACTTCCGGTGTGGAGCATTTTGTCCCCATGTTTGTGATGATCAGGTCTAGAATATTATCTCCCCTAGTGGGAGAGGTGACTAGTTGTTCCAGTGCATTTGAATTTATGAATTCCAGGAACCTTTGGGCTAGGGTATTAGGGCTAGAATAATGTACCCAATCTATGTTTGGGTAGTTGAAGTCTCCCAGTATGATGGTATTTTGTGATACATTCATATCCTCCAATGTCTTCAGGAAGGCTGAGTGGGGTTCTTGAGATTGGGAGGGTGGTCTGTAACATGCTACCAGTTGTATAGCAGTTTTGCCTATGGCTAGTTGCACCTGTATGGTCTCTGATGCTTCATGTGTTGCTACTAACCTGGAGGTGTGGGTGTCCTTTATGAATATGGACACTCCCCCTCCCTTTGTGGTTCTGCCCGGGTTTTGGGGCCGAAAAGCATGATACGAGGTATAGCCTGGTAGCGCTGGGGTGCTCTCAGGAGCCTTGAACCAGGTTTCAGTTACTGCACAGACGTCTATGTTCTCCATGCTGAGGAGTGCATCAAGTGCCTGCATCTTGAGATTTAGACTTCTGGCGTTGAGCAGCATTACCCTTAGTTTTTTTCCATTTTGTTTTCTAAGGAGGTGGGTTTGTCTTTTGAGCCTTGCCTAAAAAAGGCACTATGGGGGTGGCAAGAGCCTTAGCCAATATCCGGAAGCCCAGTGGTGACAGGTGTAAGCCATCCCTTACGAAGCAGCGTGGCTTGTCCAACATATCATCCCAGGCAGACAGACATTGAATCCCCTTAGAATGACACCAGTACTTGAGCCAATTGTTAAAGCTGATCATCTTGTCTTTGTATTGTGGTATCATTCTTGGTGAGGGCAAGATGCTGCTCAGGGTCAGGGTCATACCAGCCTGGGCTACATAATCAGAGAGCTCTTCTATGTCTCTTTTTATGTACTCCAGGGAGGTACGTCTCAGGTCATTCACACCAGCATGGACAATGACGGAGTCATATTTGTACTTGCTTTGGAGTGACCTGAGTGCGTGTGTTATGTGATCCTAGCTCCCGATAGACAGCTCACAGTCACCTTCTCCTTGTTCAGCCTGGTCAGTGGGACATCAGTATGTCTGACTATGGAGTCACCTATTACTAGTGTATCAGGCAAGGTGTTTGGCCTTAAGGGCTGCAATTGGTCGACACACTGATTTATTGAAGTATGTGTTGCATGTGTTTTGTTTTGAGGTGGTGGATTTTTGGATGTCTGCTTTAGGAGCCTCTGTTGTTTTGGTAAGTTTTTTATTAGAGCCTCCGAGTATGTCTTTGTGTTTTTCTGTGTTTGGTATGCAGTTGTGGTAGGTCTATGTGGGACTGGGACTGTTGTGTGTGTGGTTGCCATCTCCTCCTGTCTGGTCATGCCAGCCCTGAGTTGAGAGAGTTCAGCCTCCAGTTTGGCTATATAGTTGCATCTCTCACATGTATTTGTGTTTGTTGGGAGGAGGAGAGGGTTGTCTGTATACATGAGACAATTGTAGCATTGTCTCAAGATGCCCAGATTGACCAGCTGAACTGGAGACGACGCCAGTAATCTACCACTCGACATGCTAGAACAGTATAAGGGAGTGGTATACCTTTAAGGGAAGTGGGTATACACAGGGGTGGTAAGTAGATGTAGTGCTTTACTTAGTATGAGAGTGCTTACTTAGTAGAGAAGTATTGAGAACAAGTGCTAGGCTTATAATACAGTGAGTAGTCTGGTTATACTAAGAGTAGAGCTTCCTTAAGGGAAAATTTGAAGAACAGACTTGGCGGAGCCAGAAAACGTTTAACCTTGTTTAACCGGCACTGCGCTATGTGTACGACCGCGCAAAGCTGTGCAAACGCGGATTTTAAACAGTGAACTACAAAAGAGCTGGAAATGGTCCCAAACAACCAATTACTACAGCTTCTTGTGCTGAGGTCACTTCCCCCAAGGACAGGTAGGCTGCTCAAGGCTCCCCACTTCCACTGGTGAGCAAAGAAACTTCCTTCTATCCAAGTAAGGTAATGGACAACACAGGAACTACACCTCTCAGTCTCTCAGAGCAAGAAATCTGGAAAAGACAAAATAATGGTGGAAGACTGGGAGTCAAGGCACAAAGGTCCAAAATAGGGGCAGAATCCAACAGATTTTTAATATTGCTCCTGTAAACTCAGATAGTTGCTAGATTGATTGCTAGAATAATAGGTTTGCATTGTTATGCATTTTCTGAGTGATATGAAGTCTGAAATTCAAATGTCTGCCATTGTTTATTATTTAGTGTCTTCAATCTTGTTGGCACCCCACAATTCCATTGGAGTGGGTAGGGTTGCATTATTATGCATGCACATTTTATGTTAATCGGTGTCCCAATTTTTTTTGCCAGTTGTACCTACTTTTGAAGGGCCTTTGTCCACATTTTTGATGTTTCCAGGTTGAGAGGTATGATAGTATGTGCAGCCAGGTTTGATGCACATCCTCCATGCAGTTCAAGCACATTTACTGTGATTTATTTTAGCTTACAGTTTAGAAATATTACATTTGTATTTGTTAATTGAATTGATAATGAAACATACTTCTTCTACACTACAGCATAGTCCAAATTACATATTGTGCATGTGTGCACACTATCACCTCATACTGATTGGTGTCTATCTTTTCTCTCCTCCTGTCCCCATTCTCAACAACTCCAGAGGTCCTTTTGTTATGCCGAACCCTACTACATTTGTACATAACATCTTACCATCTCATTGCCATATGGACATTCTCACAAAATTAATGGTGTATTACAAAGTAAGCTCATGTAATATTATATACACATAATGACTTTTTATTTCCAGAGAATACACCAGAACATATCATATGTGACATATGAACATGTGATCTTGCCTATTTTGGACCTTTGTGCCTTGACTCACAGTCTTCCACCATTATTTTGGCTTTGTCCAGATTTCTTGCTCAAGGTCAGGCCAGTATGACCCTGACCTTGAGTAGCATCTTACCCTCACCAAGAATGATGCCACAGTATAAAGACAAAATGATCAATTTTAACAAGTGGCTAAAGTATTGGTGTCATTCAAAGGGGATCCAGTGTCTGTCAGCCTGGGATGACATGCTTGACAAGCCACGTTGCTTCGCTAGGGACGGCTTGCACCTTTCACCGCTAGGTTTTTGAATACTGGCAAAGGCTCTTGCCTCCCCCATATTGCCTTTTTTAGGCAAGGCTCAAAAGACAAACCCACCTCCATAGACAACACAAAGAAAAAAAAAAAAAGGGTAATGCTGCTCAACACCAGAAGTCTAAACCTCAAGATGTACGCACTCGAGACTCTCCTCAGTATGGAGAATATCGATATCTGTGCAATAACAGAAACCTGATTCAAGGCTCTCGAGAGCACCCCAGCACTAACAGGTTATACTTCATACCATGCTTTTCAGCCCCAAAACTCAGACTGAACCACAAAAGGAGGGGGAGTATCCATATTTATCAAAGATACCCACATCTCCAGGTTAGTGGCACTGTACGAAGCATCGGAGACCATCCATGTGCAACTAACAGTGGGCAAAACTGCCTTTCAGTTTGTAGCCTGCTACAGACCACCCTCCCAAACACAGGAACCTCACTTGGCTTTCCTGAGAACACTGAAGAAAATGAAGGTCTCTCCAAACACTATTGGGTGACTTCAACTACCCAAATATTGATTGGGAAAACTATTCAAACCCAAACACCCTCGCCCAACGGTTCCTAGAATTTATAAACTCAAATGCTATGGAACAACTGCTCACCACTCCCACAAGAGGGGAAGACATATTGGATCTGGTCATCACCAACATGGGGTCTCTATGTTCCACACCAGAGGTACCCCTCATTGGTAAGATCAGACCATAAACTAATCTCACTGGACATCCATATTCCGCCCCCACCCCCAGCCAAGGTAACCATGGTGAAGAACGTCTCAAAAGCAAACTTCACACTTCTCAAAACTGAGGTGGAATCCTTCAAAGCCCCCGGGCCAGTGGAAAATATGGCCCAAAATGCAGAATCCTTTACAAAAGCATTCTATGGACACCTACAGGAATGCATGGAGCATGCTATCCCAAATAAAACCAAGACTCACTCCTCCAAAGGCAGGAGACCTGTCTAGTGGACCACGGCCATAAATAAGCTATACAACAGAAGGAGAAAGCTACTACATGATAGAGCAAAATCCCAAAAAGGGAAGGCATCTCTGATCAGTACTAGCAAGAAACTACGATCCCTCATAAAATCATCTAAGGCCAGCTTCGAAAGAAAAATTGCACGACACTAAAGATAATCATAAGGCCTTCTTTAGTTATGTCAGAAACATGGGAGGTAACTCCCAGATATGCTCTGAGCTAGTGCAAAATGACAAAAAATACACTGAACCCACAGACATTGCCAACATCCTGGCAGAAAGGTTCAGTGCAAACTTCTCCCCCCTTCCCCCCAAAAGAGCAAATGTCTATCCCAACAGAGTGTAGCCTTCCTGAGATCACAGATGCACAGGTGAGAGCTACCCTCTCCAAAGCAAAAAACACAGCATCAATGGGACCAGATGGTGTCCCGGGCTGGGTCTTACATGAGCTCCAAGAAGAACTAAACCCTCATATAAAGTCACTGTTCAGTCTCAGCCTTACTACAGGATATGTACCCTAGGAATGGCGTACAGCAACAGTGGTCACATTCCACAAAGGTGGTGCCACAACAGACCCCGGAAACTATCGCCCTATAAGCCTGACTAGCCTGGTCTGCAAAGCTATGGAGCGTATCATCATGGAAATCATAAACAAAGACATTGGGAATCTCCAGACACTGGATCCTATCCAGTTCGGCTTTGTTAAAGGCAGATCTTGCCTCTTGAACCTGGTCTACTTCTTTGAAACAGTTACCAAAGCCATAGATGAAGGGAAGTTAGTCCACACAGCCTACCTGAACCTCGCAAAAGCCTTCGACACAATACCCCACTCGGGCATCATAAATAAGCTCACCAGCTTAAATATCAACCCCTATGTCACAAGATGGGTTGCAAACTGGCTCAGGGATAGAACCCACATGGTCAGAATAGCAGGTGCCATGTCAGACTCTAAACCAGTTACAAGTGGCATCCCACAAGGCTCAGTCCTGGGACGTCTCTTGTTCAGTATATATTTCTCCAAGATACAGGCTAACACGGGTGGACTATGGCTGACCAAGTTCGCAGATGACTGCAAACTGGGTGCCATAATCGACTCTCCAGCTGACACAAGCATCCTCTAAAAGGGTCTCACAGAGACGGATAACTGGTGCCAGAGCCATGGCCTAAAGCTAAATGCCAAAAAGTGCATAGTCATCCCCTTTGGGAAAAACAAAGTGCCCACAAATTACCACATAGGTGGTAATCCATTAAGTATGGAAGAAGTAATTAGGGACTTGGGGGCCCAAGTAGATAGCAATCTCTCCTTTGATAATCACATTGCCAAAGTGGTTAGAAAGACCTTCTATATACCCCACCTTATCATGAAAGGGTTCACATCTAGATCAAGAGAGGTCATTGTGCCCCTCTACTCATCACTTATCAGGCCCATAATTGAATACAATGCCCCATTTGGGATGTACCTTACCCGACACTTGCAGCAACTGGAAAGACCCCAAAAGTACCTCACCAAGAGGATCAAGGAGCTCAAACAGATGCCCTATGCAGTTCGGCTAAAGAAACTCCAGCTCTACTCAGTTGCGTACCGCCTACTCAGAGGTGATCTGTGTCTGACATATAAAGCCATGTCCAACCCAGAATTAATGGACATGCTTCACCTCAGAAAATCCAAATCCCTTAGAGCTACACACTTCAGGGACTTGAACCTCAGCACAGAAATAAATAGGGCATGCTGGAGGGACAGATTCATATCCCAGAGGCCCCCCTCACTCTGGAACAAAATCCCAATCCATGTTAGGCAGAGCTCCTCACTGACCCTCTTCAAGAGAAATCTTGACGAGTGGATGGGAGATCGTAAGTTTATCCCTTTGATCTCTTCTGTGTCCCTGCTTGACAGAGGTATAGTAAACTAACCTTAAAAGGGCTACCTTCTGTGATCTACTATACAGAGGCACAGTCAACTAATCTAAAAGGGTGGCGAAAGCCAAACGCACTCTGGCTAGGCTTATAAATGCCCTAGGGCAGATAGCCTAGTATCAACCTATGAACCTATGAACCTATTTCCAGAGACTACACCAGAACATATCATTCAAAAAAATCTTACAATAGTGTGAATAAATGAATATTATTAAATCATCTCCACACAACTACTTCATATATGAAAAATAACTTGAATAATATCTACAGTAAAATATTTTAGATATAAAACATCAAAAAAGTGTATTGCTTTCTGAGCAAAATCATAACAAGACCTAAAAATTTTATTAATCCCTACAGTACCTGTTGTTTTTTTCTGTCTGTGTTAGTGGTCATCACAAATTACCACTGTCTGCCACCTCCAATTAAAATGATAAAGCCATAAGTAATATTGTACCTATGAATATTCTAACATTTTAATAGTCTTCAAGTTATAGGTTCATAAGTAGGTACTAGGTTATTGGCCCTAGGGCCTATACAAGCCTAGCCATAACGATTCCCTAGCTATTGCTTCCCACAAATATTTACTTTCCTGGACCCCTGTCTAGCAGGGCTACTGTTATGATTCCCAGGGTGAATTTCCTTTCTCCCATCCAATCATCAAGGTTTCTCTTTTTGAGGGCCATTGAGGCGCTCTGCCTGACATGTATAGGGAGCCTATTCCAGACTATGGGATGTCATTGGGTCAGTAACCTATCCCTCCAGCATGTTCTATTCATTGTGATGACAAGGTTAAGATCCCTGGAGTGTGTGGCTCGGAGGGATTTGGATTTCTTTAAGTGTAGCATGTCCAACAACTCTGGGTTTGACATGGCCTTGTATGTTAGGCAGAGATCGCCTCTGAGCAGGTGATATGCAACAGAGTATAGCTGGAGTTTCTTTAGATAGTCAGTATAAGGCATCTGCTTCAGGCCTGTGATTCTTTTTGTGAGGTATTTCTGTGGCCTTTCTAGTTGTAGCAGATGTCTTGTGAGATACATACTAAATGGGGCTTTGCATTCTATAATGGGTCTAATGAGGGATGAGTACAGAGGGACAATTACCTCCTTTTTTCTGGATGAAAAGCCATTAGTGATGAAGTCTGCCACGTAGAAGAATTTTCTAACTGTTGTGGCTATGTGGTTATCAAAGGTGAGACCACTGTCCACTTGTGCCCCTAGGTCTCTTATCAAACTTTCGGTGTTTAGTGTACTGCCACCTATGTGGTAGTTCAGAGGTACATGGTTATTCAACAATAAAGCTGTACAGCTGCCAGTACTAAATGCCTTCCCCAGTCTAACTCATAAAATTGAATCGAGATTAATAGAAAGGTTACAAACTTTGTTCATGCAACATTCTTTACCCATAATCGTAAACCGTCTCCTCAGTGGGGACATTGAATCTAACCCTAGGTTCCATCTATTACAATGTAACATTCTACAACTACTACTAAATGGCAAAACACAATACATGCCATGGTCTAAAATGCATTATATTCACACTAGAAGTATTTGCAAAAAAAATTACTTCACAAATGGGTGTACAGGTATAAACATGACTTATTAGCTATTGCAAAGACATGTCTTACATCTAAAACAGTGAGTGCCACACTCCTTCCACTAGGACACCGTATGAAATATTAGACTATCACAGAGGGCAAGAAGAAATGTTGTCATGCACTGAGATCATATACATATAGTCCACCATCATCCCTCAGTTTGAAAAATGTCAACTATTCACTAGCACTCCTTTAAAAAAGTACATTTCTACATATAGTACTAATACATATCCCCACAAGTGGACATCAAACAGCATCAGAACTAGGAGATTTCATCATAGATTGATCCTACCCCATACTACTCTTTTTATAACAGCAAATAAAAGGAATCATAAACTTATTTGTTCATAGGATTCATGGGAGGTTACTAGGCTTGCCCTAGAGCCTTTATAAGCCTAGCCATGTTAATCCCAAGTATCCTCATTTGTTCTTCTTGGATAGATTGCAGAACGATTTTGTGAACAGAGTGGATGTGAGATCAACACTGGCTACCCCCAGGGGAAAATTTGTGGTCTCCTATCCAATTATCTAGGTTGCATTTGAATTAGGGTCAGTGGGGAGCTCTGTTTTCCATTAATAGAAAGTCTTCCAGACAAGTGGCAGTCTCTGGGAAACATATCCATCTCTCCAGCATGTTCCGTTAATATGTAGATATGTAGCATTTCATTAAGGCAGGGTTGGAGATTGCCCTATAGGCCAGTCACAAGTCACCTCTCAGCAACCTATAAGATACAGAGTAAAGGCCAGGACTTTCAGCCTGTCCATATAGGTGATGGTTTGGAGTACCTGTATTTTCTTAGTGAGAAACCTCTGAGGTCTCTCCAGCTGCTGCAGGTGTCTGGTGAGGTACATGCAAAAGGGTGTATTATACTCTATTAGTGGTCTGATGAGGGTCGAGTACAGTATAGTTGTAACATTCCTTGACCTGGATGCTATGCCCTTGCTTATGAAGTGCACTACGTAGAAGGCTTTCCTTACCACTGTGGAAACATGGTGCTCAAAGTTCAGCTTGCTATCAACATGTGTTCCAAAGTCAAGCACCACTGGGTTGGAACTAAGGGCAGGTACTGTCAATATTGTAATTTGAAAGGAATTCCATTTTACCAAAGGGAGTAATAATGCTTTTTTTTTTTGCTTTTATTTTTAGACCATGGCTTTGGCACCAATCATTTGTTTGTTAGCCCTTCTTGTAATATGTTGACATCACTGGGAGACTCGATGATTGCTCCCAGTTTGCAATCATCAGCAAACTTGGTGACCCAAAGGCCATCTACTTTGGCCTAGACTTATGAGAAATAGATGTCAAACAGTAAGGGGCCAAGCACAGACCCTGTGGTACCCCAGTAGTGACAGATCTACTGCTGGAGGTGGAGTCACCAATTTTGACAGAATGTGTTCTGTCAGGGAGCCAACTGGCTACCCATCTAGTAATATAAGGGTTAATCCCTATCTATAAGAGTTTCTCAATGATGCCAGAGTGGAGAATTGTGTCAAAAGCCGTGGCAAGGTCAAGATAGGCTGTGTGCACTATCTTACCTTCGTCCATGGCTTTTGTGACATTCTTAAAGTAGTCTTCTAAGTTTAATAAGCATGATCTACACTTAACGAATCCAAACTGGGTTGGGTCCAGTGTTTGGGGGTCACTCATGTTCTTGTTGATAAGGTACATGATAATTCTTTCCATGACCTTGCATATGTGGCTGGTTAGACTTATGGATCTGTAGTTCCCAGGGTCAGTTGATGGCCCCTGTTTGTGCAGGGGGATTACTGTTGCTGTTCTCCATTCTGCAGGAACATAGCCAGTTATCAAGCTATGATTAAAGAGAACACCAAATGGACCTGCTAGGTCTTGTTGTAGATTGTTTTGTAAACAACCTGGAATATTATCTGGCCCCATTGAGGCTGTCTTTTAGGCCTTGCCGAGTGCTGGGATGGCCTGTTCTCTAGATATACTAGGCATAGGGCTGGTGTCAGGTATGCTTTGGGGTATGGTAGGTGGGAATAGGGGGGATGTTTGCACTGAATCTGTCAGCTAGCAGGTTGGCAATATCTTCCAGTGTAGTATGAGTGATCTGATCTACAACCAGTTTGGCACATAGCTGGGCATTCCCTTTTAGACTTCGGATGTAATTAAAGAATGCCTTATGATTAATTTGCTTTAGAAGACTTTACAAGATTTCTGATTTTCTTGCTTAGGCTTAGGAGGGAACTCTTCCTTTGCAGAGTGATATCCCTCTTGCTTTTGAACTTTCTTCCCCTTGTTATATAATCTGTTTATACTTGAATTCCACAATGGTGGCTTGTTTTTATGGGAAGACCTGGTTTTGATCCAGTCAGGTACAGCATAGTTTGTGCAGTCACTTAAGTGCTTGTACAGGACTTTTGCATACACTTCTGCATAGTGATCATTGATGTCTGCGATTGCAGGTGGTATGAAGCTTTTTGTCTGATTGCTTAGTAGGCTGTAGTTAGCTTTGGTAAAGTTTTGTAATTTTAGTTACTGTGAGGGTGTCTGTTCCAGCAGTTACTTCAAACAAGACTGCTTTGTGGTTTGACCTAACCAGAAAGAGCATCACGCATAGGGAAGTATAGGACCCCCATGTTGGTGAGTTCAGCCTTAACCAACTAATTCCACAGACAGTTGTAGTAGATGATGAAAGTACCAAAAAAGAATCCTAAACTGGATCTGAATAAATAATCATAATAGCATTATTGATGTAGGCATACTCCCAGATAGTGTAACTAATCATAACACAGCATTTGTAATCTGTAATCTCCAAAAAAATTAAAAATACATAAAATCGTGGTCTTCAGATGTTCCCAGTCTAAAAAATTCATTCAAGAATCTCTATTCAGCTCCCTACTTAAATGATATAGTTGGATGGTGATCAAACATCTGCCTCTGGATGATTATGTCAGCTATTTCATACATTCCTAGATATTATAAACTCTTTAGCTCCAGTTCCCAAAAAGAGGGCTACACTCAGCACTGCAACATGGCTATTATCTGGAAAAAACAGGTGACCCTTAGAAACATATGTCGGAGAGAATCTAAAAAGACAATACAATCTCAGAGCATGAGCATTATAAAACTCTTATAAATAATGTAACATATTTGATTTAAAAAGACAAAAGATGCTATTTCACAAAATGCAGTCTTTCTGTAAAACAAACTCCAAACAGTTTTGGAACTGTATTAATAATTTAATAACACCAGGAAGGCATACACAGCCAAATCAATTTTCTGATGAATTGGGGTATAATTCCACATATAAACTAAATACCCATTTCATTTATATAAACTAAATACCCATTTCATTTAAGAAGCCATGTCAAGAATTATTCAGTAGAATCACACATCCTAAAATAAAACATTTGGTCTAAATTATATATATTTTTTATTGATGTACTGCCTCTATCAACAACATCGAAAATTATAACTTTGTACTTCCAAGATGGCCACACACTGATCAATAGCTTCATTTCATCTCTCCAAATATGAAAAAAAAAATTGAAAAATAAGATATTATCAGCTTGAGTAAAATTCAGTTATTGGCTAATAAGTACAATACTTTGATGCCAACAAAGAAGAAATTTAGAGAACATGAAAGAAAATCAACCAGAAAAAGGGAAGAGAAAACACAGTGGCTAGGGAGAATTATGTAACTGTTCATCAAAAAGCAGTTCAAGTTTCAGCTGTGGTGCAAGAGATAGTTTCTAGTAATTTAGAGGAAAATAAATAAAATGTACTCAGAGTTGATAAAAAATAAATGAAAAATTGAAGGGGTATATCAACTCAAATAAAAGGCTGAAAAAAACAGAAGAGGCTTTAACTAACTATTCAGATAAAACTGAAAAAAAAATCAGAGGTAAACATAAAGAAAAGACTGGGTGATTATGAGACGTCTCAAGAGGAACTGTTTAAAAAATGACAGAGTTAGAAAACAGAGAGCGCAGGGAAAACCTGAGATTTTCTGCTGTACCAGAGCATTGATTTTATGAAAGCAAAAATAAGCAATTGGAGTGGTACTTCACAGCAGGATTTGTTAACTGAATGTGCACATTGACAGCATGCTCCAAATCTGGTCATGAGAATGTAGCCAAGACCTGTATTAGTAAAGATGCAACCATATCATACCAGCAGAAAGAGTTGATCCTAACAAAACCAGGACAGAAGGGAAAAGTATTAAAAATTGGAGACATCAGAGTGTTTGTGGAAATGATTATTCACTGTTCATCAGACAGAACAGAAGCAGATTTATCCAAGGAATCAGGGAATGTCAAGAGGCAGGTGTGAGATTCAAGCTGCTGTATCCAGTTATCATCAGAATATTTTTTACTGGCAGATCAAAGACATTATTTGATGCATAGCAGGCCAAGGAGGAAATAAAACATTTGATGCAGCAAACAGAAGGGGTCTCTGCTTCTCATTCTTTTGATATAAAGCTCATAGAGAGACTTTGCCAGTGAAATATTTTCCAATATTCCACACAAAAATACTTGAAAGAGAGAAAAGGCACAGGTGTTGCCTAGAAGAATCAGGAGTGCTTTGGACTTGAACCAGAGTCTGTTGTTGGGAGATGGAGATGAACAGGAAGAAGACCAGCAACACTGAAATAATAATAAATGAGAGAGTATAAAGCATCAGTCACATTTATGAAATATGGCTTTGCATGATAAAGTGACTGAGAAGAACCTGTCTTTTGCTGATTTTGTTAACTTATGAGTAGATTGCAAAACATATACCCCACTTTATGTCATTAATATTTAGATGGGCACTAAAAGTGAAAAAGTAACTGCAAGTTAAACAAATTTTTTATTACTATTTGTTTAAAACATTTATAAACTACATGCTATATATATATATATATATATATATATAGTAAAGCAGTCTTGTATAGTATTTAGTCAGTGGTATTTTAAATGCAGGGAAGCCTCTTTGGTAATTGATGTATGTGTTAAAGGTAGTAAACAATTACTTTTTTAGTTGTAAGAAATATAGGCTTTACAGTATGCCAAGAGAAGAAAGTCTGGAAAAAAGCAAGTTTTATGTTAATATATTGTGATCTTGTGCTGTCGGGATGGGAATGGGTTGTAAAAGTGAACTGATTATATTATATTATATTATATTATATTATATTATATTATATTATATTATATTATATTATATTGTATTATAGTATATGTATTAACAGATATATGTCTCGATTAATGCCCTTGGCTTTAGCTATAAATAAGTGCTTTTGGAAGCAAGTGGACTTGATAAATAAGACAAAATGAAGAAATACATAAAAATGCCACGTTTTTTACATCTGCAAAGATATGGCTTGTCTTTTTTCCATTATTAAATGTTCAGTATTACTCAAGACGTCTGCAGCTGAAGCAGCTGTACATTCTCTTCTGAGTGAAAATTGCAGAGATTTATTGCTGACTACATTTACATAGAGATGAGCTGCCTGCAGCTACAAATAATTGATCTTGAGAGTTCTGCTCTGAGTTTTCTTTGCTGTGGGAAATGCAAAATATAAAGTTACATGGCAAACAATTCAGTGAAAAATAAAGTTTGAACTGATTGGCAGTGAATAATAGATGGTAGGCTGTCTACCAGCTTTAATACTTCAGTGTATTTAATAGAACAATGTACAATTTAGTTTTATTTAAAGATAGCCAGTGAACTTTTTCTTAGGACTAAAAAATTAATGTTTAATGAAAGTATTCAAGCTGTTCCTCACATCTAGGAAGGGACTAGAGATAAGTAAAGAACAGAGAGCAATCAGTGTAAATGGGAACTCAGGCTGCAGCATGCACTTTAACAGTGGTAACCGTAATTTTAGGTTAGGTAATGCCTGTGGGCACAGCTGGCAGTTTGGGGGAATTGTTCCTATCTGAAGGGTTAAACTTAATTTTTTGAAGATGTACATAGTTTTTTGTGTTTGTTCTAGGTTATTAAAGGATTGGGGTGTTTTGAGAACATATTCAGTTTTTTGTTTAAGGATTTTCATTAAAATAAACAAATTTGAAAAAGTATGACATAGGTTCAAATGTAGATGAGAAGAAACAGCTGTATAAATGATTAGCCTGCTAAAAGGTGGTCTTCTTCTTCTTTCGGCTGCTCCAGTTAGGTGTCGCCACAGCGGATCAACTGTTTCCATTTCTTCCTGTCCTTTGCATCTTGCTCTGTCACACCAACCACCTGCATGTCCTCTCTTATCACATCCATAAACCTTATCTTAGGCCTTTCTCTTTTCCTGTTACCTGGCAGCTTCATCCTTAGCATCTTTTTTCCAATATACTCTGCATCCCTCCTCAGCACATGTCCAAACCAATGTAATCTTGCCTCTCTGGCTTTGTCTTCAAACCTTCCAACCTGGGCTGACCCTCTAATATACTTATTCCTAATCCTGTCCATCCTCATCACACCCAGTGCAAATCTTAACATCTTCAACTCTGCCACGTCAAGCTCTGACTCCTGCCTTTTTGTCAGTGCCACTGTTTCCAACCCATATAACATAGCTGGTATCACTACCCTTTTGTAGACCTTCCCTTTCACTCTTACTGGTACTCGTCTGTCACAAATCACTCCTGACACTCTTCTCCACCTACTCCATCCTGCCTGTTCTCTCTTCTTCACCTCTTTTCCACAATCACCATTACTCTGAACTGTTGATCCCAAGTATTTAAACTCATCCATCTCTGCCACCTCTACTCCCTGCATCCTCACCATTCCTCTATCCTCCCTCTCATTCACACACACATATTCTGTATTAGTCCTTCTGACCTTCATTACTCTTCTCTCTAGAGCATATCTCCACCTCTCCAGGGTCTCCTCCACCTGTTCCCTACTCTCACTACAGATCACAATATCATCTGCAAACATCATAGTCCATGGGGACTCTTGTCTGATCTCGTCTTTCAACCTGTCCATCACCACTGCAAATAAGAAAGAGCTCAGAGCTGATCCTTGATGTAGTCCCACCTCCACCTTAAACGCATCCATCAATCCCACCGCAGACCTCACCGCTGTCACACTACCCTCGTACATATCCTGTACTGCTCTTACATACTTCTCTGACACTCCCGACTTCCTCATACAATACCACAACTCCTCTCTAGGCACCCTGTCATATGCTTTCTCTAAGTCCACAAAGACACAATGCAACTCCTTCTGACCTTCTCTGTACTTCTCCATCAACACTCTCTATGCAAACATCGCATCTGTAGTGCTCTTTCCTGGCATGAAACCATACTGCTGATCACTAATCATCACTTCCCTTCTTAACCTAGCTTTCACTACTCTTTCCCATAACTTCATGTGGTGATTGATCAATTTAATCCCTCTGTAGTTACTACAGCTCTACACATCACCCTTATTCTTAAAAATTGGTACCAAAACACTTTTTCTCCATTCCTCAGGCATCCTCTCACTTTCCAAGATTTCATTAAACAATCTAGTTAAAAACTCCACTGCCATAAGCACCTCCATACTTCCACAGGTATGTCATCTGGACCAACGGCCTTTCCATTCTTCATCCTCTTCACAGCTATACTTACTTCCTCCTTGCTAATCCACTGCACTTCATGATTCACTATCCGTACATCATCCAACCTTCTCTCCCTCTCATTCTCTTCATTCATCAGCCCCTCAAAGTACTCTTTTCATCTGCTCAACACACTCTCCTCACTTGTGAGTACATTTCCCTCATTATCCTTTATCACCCTTACCTGCTGCACATCTTTACTAGCTCGGTCCCTCTGTCTAGCCAATCAGTACAGGTCCTTTTCTCCCTCCTTAGTGTCCAACCTTTCATACAACTCTTTATATGCCTTATCCTTAGCCTTCACCACCTCTCTCTTTGCCATGCACCTCATCTCTTTATACTCTTGGCTACTTTCTTCATCTCTCTGACAATCCCACTTCTTCTTCACCAACCTCTTTCTCTGTATACTCTCCTGTACTTCTTCATTGCACTACCAGGTCTCCTTGTCCTCCTTTCTCTTTCCAGATGTTACACCAAACACCTTTCTAGCCATCTCTCTTACTAGCTCTGCTGTAGTTACCCAGCTATTTGGCCATCTTCACTGCCACCCAGTGCCTGTCTTAACTCTTCCCTGAACTCCACCTCACAATTACACTTTTTCAATTTCCACCATTTGATCCTTGGTGCTGCCCTCATACTCATCCTCCTCTTCTTGATCACCAATGTCATCCTACAAACCGCCAGCCTATGCTGCCTAACTACACTTTCCCCTGCCACCACTTTACAGTCTCCAATCTCCATCAGACTGGCCCTTCTACATAAGATAGTATCCACCTGTATGCATCTTCCTCCACTCTTGTATGTCACCCTATGCTCCTCCCTCTTGTTAAAATACATATTCACCACAGCCATGTCCATCCTTTTCACAAAATCCACTACCATTTGACCTTCTGCATTCGTTTGCTTAACACCATACCTACCCATCACTTCCTCATCCCCTCTATTCCCTTCACCAACATGCCCATTGAAATCCACTCCAATCACCAGTCACTCACCCTTGGGTACAGTCATCACCACTTCATCTAACTCACTCCAAAATTTTTCTTTCTCATTCATCGCACACCCAACTTGTGGAGCATATGCACTAACAACATTCATCATTACACCATCAATTTCCAGCTTCATAAACATCACTCTATCCAACACTCTTTTCACCTCCAAAACACTCTTAGCATACTGTTCCTTCAGGATAACTCTTACGCCATTTCTCCTCCCATCCACACCATGATATAGCCTGCTAAAAGGTGGTATGACACATTAAAAATTTGACATATTTGTAAATGGCTTTATAGCCATAGACAAAAAGGAAAGATCATTTAATTATATTAAGAAATGCAGAGTGCAAATAGCAATGACACAGGAGACACATTTTGAAAAAATGAGCATGCAAATTTGACAAAAGGATTTCAGGATAGAAATTTAGCAAGATATCAGGGACAGAGGAAAAGTGGAGCAATTATACCAATTGCTAGACAGTCTTCAACAATGATAGAAAAAGAAAAAAGAACAATAATGGTAGATTTTGATAGGGGCTATTTCCAAGGAAGGAGGACACTGTTGGTATCTATTTATATGCCACCAAAAACTGCTGTTGTAGATCTTAATAAATATTTGCAGAAATAATCAGCTTTCAGCAGAGAATATTACTCATAGGTGGGGACTAGAAGACTAGAAAGGAAAATTTAACAAAAGAGGCTAGATTTCTGAAGAAATTTATGAAAATGTTTGGTATGGAAAATGCAAATTCCATAGTTGGTACTTGGACAGAATTTACATATTATTCCCCAAGGTACAGTTGACTGGGCTAGTCTAGACAGAAATTATATTTCACAAGGACATGTACATTTAATTTCAGATCATTCTCCAGTTTAAAAAAACAAGATAAAAATGCAGGGTAATGAAGTAAAAATGAGGCACTGGCACTTTCTCACTTACTTGTTAAAACAGAGGAATTTAAGAAATGTTAGTGGAAATTATTTGAGAGTTCTTAGGAAAGATATAAATATCATCAGAAGTTATAGCTAGTGACCAGAATAAAATGATAATGGAGTTTAAAAATAGGATAGAATTAAAAGAGAAAGAGTTATGGTTAAGAAGTAAAAAGAATTACTTAAAAGGGGATGACAAAGGTTAAAGTATTGCAGAATAAGCAGAATCTCATAGAAGAAGAAGAGGCACAAATGCAGAGTACTAAAGAGAAAATATGGGAGCATCTGGATAACATGTATGAATTTAGAAAGATTGCTGTTAACCAACTATTTTTATAGCAACTTAGGTTCATAGGTTCATAGGTAAGTACTAGGATATCGGCCCGAGGGCATACGTGAGCATAGCCAACAAGGTTCCCCTGGCTTACGCCACCAAAGAAAATTATTTTCCTGTGCCACTATCGATCACAGAAGTGATCCCCAGGGTGTATTTCCTATTTCCCATCCACTCATCAAGATCTTACCTGAAGAGTGCTAATGAAGAACTTTGCTTGACATAGATGGGTAGCCTGTTCCAGAGTATGGGAAGTCTCTGGGACAGGAATCTATCCCTCTAGCATGTCCTGGTTATTGTGGTGACAAGGTTTAGGTCCCTAGAGTGTGTAGCTCAGATTTCTTTAGGTGTAACATGTCCAACAACTCTGGGTTTGACATAGCTTTATATGTTAGGCAGAGATCACCTCGGATTAGGTGATATGCTATGGAGTAAAGCTGGAGTTTTTTGAAATGTCAGTGTAGGGCATCTGTTTGAGGCCAGTAATCCTCTTTGTGGGGTACTTCTGTGGCCTTTCCAGCTGCTGCAGATGTCTTGCGAGGTACATTCCAAAAAGAGCATTGTACTCCATAATGTGTCTAATGAGTGTTGAGTAAAGGGGAACAATGACCTTTTTATCCTGGATGAGAACCCTTTTATGATGAGGTGTGCCATGTAGACCGACTTCCTGACTACTGTGGTGATGTGACTATCAAAGGACAGACTACTGTCCACCTGGGTCCCAAGGTCTCTTATCACACATTCGGTGTTAAGTAGACTGCTGTCAATGTAGTAGTTCATGGGTACAGAGTTTTTACCAAAGGGGATGACAATGCACTTTTTGGCATTGAGCTTGAGGCCATGCCTCTGACACCAGGCATCTGTCTCAGCAAGGCCTTTCTGTAGGATTTCCACATTATTTGGGGACTTGACTATGGCTCCTAGTTTGCAGTCATCTGTGAACTGTGTTAGCCAGAGGCCTTCTGTGTTAGCCTGTACTTCAGAGAAGTAGATACCAAACAGGAGAGGTCCCAGGACTGAATCTTGTGGCACTCCACTTGTCACTGGTTTGAAGTCAGATTTGGAGTGTGCAACTTTTACAGTGTGGGTTCTGTCAATGAGCCAGTTGGCAACCCATCTTGTGATGTAGGGATTTATACCTAGTTTAGTGAGTTTAGCTATAATTCCAGAATGGGGGATGGTGTTGAAAGCCTTGGGGAGGTCAAGACAGGCTGTGTGAACCACCTTACCTTTATCTACGGCTTTGGTGACTGCCTCAAAGAAGTCAATCAGGTTCAGGAGGCATGATCTGCCTTTCCCAAACCCGAACTGGGTGAGATCCAGAGTTTGGAGGTTACCAATGTCTTTGTTTATGAGTTCCATGATGATACGTTCCATGGCCTTGCAGACCAGGCTCGTCAGGCTCGTCAGGCTAATAGGGTGCTAGTTCCCGGGATCAGTAGTGGCTCCCCCTTTGTGGAGTGGGATAACTGTTGCTGTACACCATTCAGTGGGCACAAAGCCTGATGTGAGGCTATGATTGAACATGGTGCTTAGGTGGGGAGCCAGTTTGTTCTGAAGTTCATGTAAAATGCAGCCTGGGTTGTTGTCCAGTCCCATGGACGCTGTGTGTTTGGATTTAGAAAGTGCAGCTTTTACCTGTGTAGTTGTGATTAAAGGGACTCTGTATTCTTCCTGTATAGATATGGGCCCTTTAGGGGGTGGGGGGTAAAGTTAGCACTGAACCTATCTGCCAGGATGTTGGCAATATCAGTTGGTTCTGTAATTTTCATGCCGTTGTGCTGTAACTCAGAGCAGATCTGGGTGTTGCCATTGAGATTCTTGACATAGCTATAGAATGCTTTACATACTACTCTAAAGGCCCTACACCCATTTTAAACCTAGCCATTCATGCCCCAATTTTCCTAACAAATATGTTCATTGCTCAAAAACTTTTAGAACAATGACTTAGGCCGCAGAAAGTAGAAAGAGTTGTCACCAAACTTAGGGAGCCTATAACAAGAAAAAATAACCAGATACCACTAGACATATTAGAGATATTTTAGACATTTTTTATTAAAATTTGTATAAAGCATAGGTATGTGGAAATAAAGAATTAGCACAAATGTAAATATTTATGTAAGACATTATGCCAATGTTACAAGTAGATGAAGCTGAACAACAGACAGTTAAATTAGGAGGTGAGCTAAAAATGGTGATGTGTAATTATATTCTAGTCAATGGGTTTTGATAGGAAAATTGGGGCATGAATGGCTGGGTTTAAAATGGGTGTAGGGCCTTTAGAGTAGTATGTAGAGCCTTTAGTCTAGTAACCTTTTATTGTCAATCTTCATTAAAGTCTCCAGGAATGGATGGTATTCCTGTAGAAGTTTGGAAGTTAATATGGAAGAAAGTGATAAAGATCTGGGATGTTGTATTTAACAGTATTTTAAAAATGAGGGAAGCACCAACATCTTGGAAGAAAGCTGTGGTGGCTGCATCCTAATGATGGTATAGACTCATCAGACCCAGCTGCCTATATACCTGTTCAATTTTAAACCATGATTAAAAAGTATTTATGTCTATACTAGCTAAACAAATGGCAAAGTTGTTGCCAAAATTGATAGATATGGTTCTCTGTAGGTTAAACTTCAGTTTTTGAAGCTGTACATAGTTTTGTGGGTTTCTTCTAAGTTAATAGGGAATGGGGATGTTTTGAAAATGTGTTTTTCATTAGAAGCACTTTACCCTTCCCTGAATTCATTTCTAGCCTCACTCATAATTGCCTTTCCTAGTGCACCTGCCCTATTTTACTGTCTTCAGACTCTTACATATTAATGTTTTTTGTATGTTTTGCCCTACTTTTAGCTGCTAGTAATACCTCTCTCTCCCCCTGCAAAGCCCCTCTCTATTGTAGCTTATTTTAACCATACAGCACTGGGTTTCCTTCAAGTAAATCTACTTGTGTAGCTTGAGGCCAGTGTCCTTTTGTAAGCTTACTTCTGCTCATATTTTATTTCTTTTTATTTTATTTCTGGTGACTATTCCTTTAGAAACTTTATATCCTTGTCTCTCAAGCTAGTTTTTCACTATCTTTTCTGATTGTTTCTATGACTACATCTTGACCAGGGTGCTAGCCCTGCTCCGTTCGCTCCCCTACCCTACCCCTATTCCCACCCACCCCATTACAATTACCTTTATACCTAACTATCCATCCCCTTCCTGTCCCACTAGCCACTACAATTCCACTTCCTGCCTATTGCCACAACCACCTTACTAATCTATCAATCTTGTCAACACCACTTCATCTATACCACTGTCTCTCTACCTACTCTATCTAACCATATTTTATTCCAACATGTATTATTTTCTAATATCTTCTACACTACTCCTTATTCTCTCTATCTCCACCTCTTACCACTCCAGCCTCTCTGATCCACGCCTATGTTCACCAACTTCTCACTCATACAACATATATCCAACTTCTTCATCTTTTAATATCTCCCCTAATCTCTTTACTACCTCTATCTCAAGTCTATATAAACTATCCATAATACAGGTTTTTAAACCTTCCTACAAAGCTAAGTCAAAACTATACAAACTCCATCTAGTATCTACTACACACTCTCTCCTCACTAAAAACCTACTTTGTTCTGGAGATATCCATCCCAACCCTGGCCCCTCTTCTCTCCCCAAAATTACCTCTACACTGCCCCCATCTTACTCCTTTAACAGTCACCAGCCTCAGTCACAACAGTCATGTCCATCCAAATACTTAACTATTTACTCATTGAATATCCAGAGTCTAGCAAATAAAGTCACTGAGCTGCACTCATGGATAGCTCTCAATACTCCTCACATCCTCTCCCTATCTGAAACCGGGCTCAAGCCACACATCGCAAATAGTGAAATACTCCCACCAGGTTATAATATCTTCCGATCTGATAGACCTGTAAAAAAAGGTGGTGGCGTGGCCATCCTCTACTCAAACATTCTTAACCTCTCACCATACCCTTCCCCAATTCCTGACTTCCTCCCAGCTGATATCATCATCCTTAATTGCCATCTGAATCCCCACAAAAAAACTTGCAATTGCCTCTATCTACCTTCCTCCTGGTAACAAGCTGACCATTCTTGAAAACATCCTATCCTGGTTCTCCCACAACATACCATATGAGACACTTATCCCTGGTGATGTCAACATTGATTGGTCCAAACTCACAACTGACTCCCCCCAACTCAGTATTCACCTACATGGCTTCCACCAACTTATAACATCTCCCACTCGCTTCCATAAAAGTTCCTCTTCCAGCTTCATCATAGACTGGATCCTTACCAATTCCCCCCACCAATACCACAATCCCACCACCTTACCTGACTCCCTCAGTGATCATCTCCCTACCGCCATCTTAAGACACTACTCCCATATTCCTAAACCCCACCTTATCAAAGACTGTCAAAAACTATCGAATTTCAATTCATAGCATCTTCATGAATACTCTAAACTCCTTAGCTCCCTCTAGGAAGATCAGAGTAAAATCAAATCATGCTCCGTGGCTCTCCAAAGAGACTAGGTCCCTTATGAAACAAAGAGATCATGCTTGGAAAACCTGTACTAAAACTAAACAACCACCTTTTCTTCAAAAATACAGGCAACTGAGGAACCTTGCAAAAAAACATACAACTAATGACAAAAAGTTATACTATAGCTCTGCTCAGCTTAACAACAAATCCAATACTCAAAAATTTTGGTCAACTCTCAACAACTTCCTCTATTCTGGAAAGCCTTCTAAGCCCTCCCCATACCCTAACTCTTCCTCTCAGGAAACAGCTACCCCCCTGAATAAACACTTTATCTCTTCCATCCAAAATTTGGTAACCTCTAAGCCAAACTCTACTTCAACACCCACTTCTCCAAGTCCCACTAATACAACTTTGTTTTCTTTTGAGCCAGTTCCCATTACTTACATCAAATCTCTACTACTCAAGCTAAAACCTTGCTCTCCTTCCACTGACAATCTATCTCCTACATTCCTGAAACTTGCTGCTGACTCAGTTGCCTATCCTGTATCTATAATAATTAATCGATCTATTCTGGAATCAACTGTCCCCACCCTTTGGAAATCTTTCTTCACTATCCCTGCTCATAAAGGTGGAAACTCCACTGACCCCTCAAACTACTGACCCATTGTCATTCTGTCCTCCCTCTCCAAGATATTAGAAAAATGTATTCACTCACAGCTTCTCAATCACCTCTTCACACACCACTTACTTACCCCTACCCAACATGGATTTCGTCCTCACAACAGCACCACCACTGCCTTCCTCTCCTTCACTCATATTATTGCAGAGGCCCTAGACAACAATAAACTCATTTCCTGTCTCTTCCTAGATCTCTCCAAAGCCTTCGATACTGTCTCTCATCCTTTACTACTATCCAAACTCGCAAATCTCCACCTATCCCCCTCCGCACTTGCTTGGTTTAATAGTTACCTATCTGGCAGGGAACAATCTGTCAAATGGCTCTCATCCTCCTCACCTTTCCTTCCCATCTCCACTGGTGTTCCCCAAGGCTCCATCTTGGGACCCCTTTTGTTTAACATCTTCACCAATGATCTTTACACCTCATGCAAAGAATCCTCCCTCATTCAGTATGCCGATGACTCCACACTTATATCCATCTCAAATAACATTCTGGAACTACACTCCCTGACCCAACAGGCCCTACTATCTACTGAACAATGGCTCTCTCACAACCTATTGATCCTAAATCCCAAAAAGACCAAACTCCTACTTTTCCTTCCCCATTCTCTTTCTCATCACAAAACCTCCTTTTTTATTACATCTTCTAACAATACAAATATCCAACCTGACACCCACACAAAACTTCTAGGGGTCATTATCGATGACAAACTCAAGTTCAACCTACACATACTCCAATGTATAAAAAAACAAACCAGAAACTAGGTCTGCTATATCAGAACAAAAAATTCCTAACCCCTGAATCTAGACTTACCCTGGGCCAGGCACTCCTCCTCCCCTCCCTCTTATACGCCACCCCAGTTCTTACCAATATCCAGGCCTCCACTCTAAATAAACTGCAACAGACTTACCATAAAATAGCCAGACTCATTACTAACTCCCCATGCAACTCACACCACTGCATTTCTTTAAACTCTCTTCAATGGTTTGAACTTCCCCAGTTTCTGCTATCTTGTCAATTTCATATGCTACACTCTATTCTTTATAAACCCTCCTTCTGTCCATCTCTATCTTCCTTAGTCTCCATCTACATCCCATCCTGGACCCTCCATACTTCTAACCAACAATTACTTGATATCTACCACCCAAAAAGGTCAGCAGGCAAACTACTCTACAAACACTCCCTTGCCCATGCTTGGAACAAACTTCCCCTTGACTTACGTTCAATCTCTCACACCTCACACATTAAAAATGAAATAAAAGCTTATTTTCTCAATTCCAGAACCTGCCCTTGTCATGACCCTACCTAGTCTTCCTTCCCTTTATGTACCCTCAAAAGGACCATACTTAGTACCTCATTACACCTCTCTCTCCAATGTGTCTACTATGCATTTGCACAGTTTTATACAAACAAAAAATGTTCATTGTTGACCTATTGAACTATATCAATGTAAAATTGTTACTTAGCTTCTTTTTAATGCAACTTTAACTTTATGTATGTATCCCAACATATGTGAATCATTTTGCTATAACTGCTATTATATCAATATTGTTTAAAATTGTACTTGTTTTAAAATGTATTACTGGAGCTTTTCTCCTCGGATCTCCACTGAAAATGGGCCACAAGCCCAGTTGGACAAACCCGGTTAACAAATGAGAATAAATAAATGAATAAATAGAAAAAGTATTGAAACATGACACAGGTTCAAATGAAGATAAGAATAAACAACTGTACAAACGTTCAGCTTGACAAACATCAGTGTGTGCATTTAGCAGAAAAGTTGGAAATAAACATTCAAAAAACTGACAAGTATAACAGGTAAAAACAACAGCTATTTATCTTAATGGCTATACTGTTCATATTATCTTGTAACAAAGTTGGCCTCACTAGTGCAGACAAAAAAAAAAGAGTACTGAATCCTATTAAAATCGCTGAGTGAAAATAACAATGCTACAGAAGACACATCTGGAAAGAATTTAGTATGTAAATTTGACAAAGAAAGGGTTAAAGGATGAATATTCAGCAGAATATCATGGACAAAAGAAAAGAAAAGAAGAGTAATTATAGAGGGCCTACAATAGTGATAGAAGAAGGAAAAAGACAATGATGGTAGATTTGTGGTAGTGAGGGGCTGTTGACAAGGGTGTAGGATTCCACTGGCATATATTTATATTCCACCAAAAACTGCTATTATGGAGCTTAATAAAATTTGAGGAGAAATGATCAACTTTTAGCAGGGAATATTAGAGGTGGAGACTGTGACTATTTGAAATAGTGAGGATGACTCATGGGGACCTAGAAGGGAAAATATAACAACAAAGGGTACATTTTTGATGAATTTATGAAAATATTTGGCATGGAAGATCTGAATTCAGTAGTAAGGAACTTGGACAAAATTTGCATATTATTTTCCAAGGTTCAATAACTGGGCTAGACTAGGTAGAGATCATATTTAACAGGAACATATGTATTTAATTAAAAGCTTTGTTACACATCCAGTAACTTTTTCAGAATATACGCCATTAAAATCAACATGCATGGTAATGAAGTGAAAATGAGACACTGGTGCTTTCCCAATTACCTGTTACAAATAGAGAAATTTAAGGAACAGGTAGTAGAAATTGTTTGAGAGTTATTAGGGAAGATAAAAATATCTTCAAAAGCTATAGCTAGTGAATGGGATAAACTGAAAATAGAGTTTAAGGATGGGGTAAAAATAAAAGAGAAGTGATATGGCTAAAAAGTAATAGGAATTACTTAGAAGGACTGACAATGGTTAAAGCATTGCAGAATAAGGGAATCTCCCAGAATCAGAAGAGACAGAAATACATATTGCAGAATAAGGGAATTTCCCAGAACCAGAAGAGACAAAAATGTAGACTGCTAAAGAGAAAATTGGGGGGTATCTGTATAAATGTATGAGTTTAAAAAGATTGCTGTTAAGAAACTATTTTTGATATCTCCAGAGCACAAGAAATTTTAGCATAATGATTTAAGCAACAGAAAATAGAAAGTGTTGTCACCAAACTTTTGGGAGCCTATAGCAAGAAAAATAAACAGATATCCTGTAGAGGTATGTGAGATATTTCCAAAATTTTATGAAAATTTGTACAAAGTAGAGAAATCTAACAATAAAGAAAGAGCACAAATGGAAATTTATTTGGAAGACTTTATGCCAAGGTAATAGGTAGATGAGGCTCAACAGCTAACAGTTATGATAGGAAGGGATGAGATAAAAATAGTGATGTATATTTAATCTTCATTATAGTCTCTTGGAAGGGTCTATATTATATGAATGAAAGTTCATAATTCTGAATGCTCTAAAGAGCAAAAATGCCAGACCTTGAACTCTTTATTGTGGGGGGCTGTGCCCCCCCCTGCTAATTATATATACCAACTTCAAGATCACACTACATTAAGGAAAGGGCAAATATTCCAACCTTTGCTGTACTGTGATCCCACAAGAAGCTCTTCGAACTCTGGCATTTTCGCTCTTCAGAGCATTCGAGATTATGAACTTTCATTCATATAATATAGACCCTCTTGGAACAGATGGTATTCCTGTAGAAGTTGGGAAGTTTGGAGGGAAGCAACTGATAAAGATATGGAAAATTTTATTTAATAGTATTTTAAAAAGAGGTAAAGCACCAACATCTTGGAAGAAAGCAGTGGTGGCTTTATTATCTAAAGTCTGTAAAGACCCAGCAGTCCTAATTTCATATAGACCCATTTCAATTTTAAACCTAGATTATAAAGTGTTTATGTCTGCACTAGCTAAAAGAATGAAAAAGGTGTTGCCAAAATTGATAGTTATAGATCAGTGTGGTTTTGTGGAGGGGAGGAAGACAGTTGACACCATTAATAGGACAATGATGATCTAGAGGGAAGTAGAATATAAGAATATACTGCTGTTCTTTGTGGGTCTTGATGCAGAGAAAGTATTCAGTAGGGTAATCTGTGATTTCATTAGTAGGGCAATGGAAGTATTTGCATTCCTTGGTACAATAATAAGGTTAATTAAGAGGATATAAGAAAGTGCGGTGGTGGTGCTGTGGTAGCGTTGTCGCCTCACAGTAAGAAGCTGTCCAGTTCAATTATCAGCTAGAGCATCTTCTGCATGGAGACATGTGTGAATGGGCGTGCCTTCGTTGAAGGTTGTGCATCAGAGCTGGTAACTCGGTACGTAAAAATCAACTACCAATCATTAGCGGACCGGAGTTCCGCTGTGGCGACCCCTAACTGGGAAAAGCCGAAAGACACAAACAAGAGGATATATGAAGCATCAAAGGCAAGAGCTAAAGTGGGAAGGTTCCATTCTGATAAGTTGTGTTTGAACAGAAGAGCTAGGCAGGGGAGTAAACTGTTCCTTTGTTATTTGCTTTATATTTAGAGCCATTTGCAAAGAAAATAAGGGCCTCAGAAAGGCAAAGATATTATTGTCATGATAATCAAGAAAAGATAGCTTTATTTGCATATGATATTATTTTGTACCTAATAAATCCAGAAAATGACATTTCAGAGTTGCAGAATGTTTTGAGACAGTTACAAGACTTTTAGGGATATAAAATTAATGAAGATAAAATACATATGGCCCCAAATTATGTACCCACACATGAACTGGTTCAGCAATATCTATATTTATGGGGACATGATAAGATGAAGTATGTATGAGTGCAGATTAAAAAGACTTCTGTTATGGAAGCTAAGGATATGTGGGAAGAGACTAAACAAAAGATAATACAAAAACTGTGAAACTGGAAGCTGCTGTTTATGGATATGGATAGTAAGATATAAACAGTGATTGATTATATTTTTAGTCCCTTTAGCTTTATATATGGGTCAGGCATATTTTTATTAACCCAGGAGAAGTTGTCGACAATAATTAATAGTAATGAGTTGAAGAAATATATATTGGAGGGTAAGAGTTAAATGGGATAAGGTGGTCCTATCAATACAACAAGGTCATTTAGGATTAATTGATTTGAAGAGATATTTCAGAGCTGTGTAATTAAGCATTTAGTAGAGTAAGCTGGGATTTTATAATAAGTTCAAAGGTTAAAATGTGAGGATCAAGCTAACTGCCCTTGTGGGCCATTTTAAGCCTAGTCAGTTTCCCTTTTTGTGCTCAAAATCTCCTATCTAGGTGGAGCCTAGATGGCCAACTGAGAGCAGTGAATATTGAGAGCTCCATAAACTAGTATAATAATATAGGAACATTTTATTATTTTCAAGTTTAAAAAGCAGAAATCTATAGATAAACTACTAAACTACATAAAATCAGTTTTTGTAGAGCTATACAAACATTTTCCTGTCAAGTAACTTGGAGATATATTGAGTCACTGAATATGAACAACTGAAGGAATTCTCATCCAGATGCTGCTTTGAAAAAAGAACTGCAATTGATGACATCTACCTTACAGGAACTATCTTTGAAGATGGATGGCTTTAAAAATGACATAGAAAACCTCAAATTAAATTCTCAAAAACAGACTGATACTCTTAAGGAACAATTACAGCAACACCATACAAAAATTACAAATATAGAGACTTCTCTAAATGACATTGAAGGGAGACTCAAAGTGAAAGAATTCCAAAAAAGAATTTCTGCTTAAACAGAACACATGGCTGCTTAACAAAACGGATGACTTAGAAAACAGGGAAAGGAGAAATAATATGAAGATCTTTGGTCTGCCTGAAAACACTGAAGGTGAAGTCATTATTTCATTCTTAACAACCTGGATTCCTGAAATTTTAGACCTGAAAGAGGGACTTTCATTTTGAATTGAAAGGATGCATAGAGAACTGAGGAAACCTGCTTCTAAACTCAAATACTCCACCTAGATCCATAGTTATAAAATTTCTTTCATTACTGGACAATGAACTAATATTAAAATCTGCTTGGAGAAAATCACCCTTAAAATACAATCAAAGCCTGATAAGGTTTGACAATGATTATTCTTCCAGAATACTAGAACAAAGGAAAAAAGTCTGGCCAATAATAAAACTGTTGAAACAAAACAACATTAAAGCACAGCTGGCCTTTCCAGCCAAGATAAAAATAGTTTTTGCCAGTGATATGAGAACCTTTAATGACTTAGAAGAAGCTACTATATTCATCAAAAACAACAACATAGTGTCTATCCCAGAAGAAATGGAATGGATGGCCCCTACCCTTAAAAGAATAAAAGAAACAAATCCTTGGACTGATGCTAGAAAGAAAAGAAACAAAAAAAATGATTCCAAGATAGCTGTCCCAAAAAATAACTCTTACAACTACATCTCTCAAAGTATCAACTGATATGGTACATCACTTGTCATCTGTTTATATTTTAAAAAAGGAGGGTTTCTTAAACAACTGAGAAACAGTAATGATTTATTCAGAATGTTCAAAGATTCCAATAATTCTTCACAAAGTTAAGTCAAGATGGGTTACGATTTACAGTATATATATATAAGCTAAACAAAGCAACATATAATACAAACATAGAAGTTTCTATTCCCCTACTTGAACTCACTGAATACTTATCTTGTTAATTTTTCATTGATTTTACTTATAATAATTTAAGTAATTAATTAACTAATTCAACAAGGTACCATTCATCAGAGTTCAGACTCAAATGTAACAAATTAACATCATATAAAATAGCAGTAACAGTAGAATGTTTTGAAAAAAATGCTGTCATGGAAACTAATGCCTTATTCAGTTAAAGTATGATTTAGCAATGTCATGTATATCCTGGTTAAATTATAGTAGCAGCTCTTAATACAAATGTCATCATTATTCTGTCTAAATATAGTTAATATCAATTATGGCAGGTATCACAGTTATGAGTGCTGTTTGATCAATCCTGATATGGTGTGCATGGATCCAGCTGTGTCTGGCAGCTAGTACAAATGTCATTATTATTCTCTCTAAACATAGTTAATATCAATTAAGGCAGGTATCATAGCCTCAAGTGCTGTTTGATTAAGCCTGACATGGTGTGTGTGGATGCAGCTGTGTCCGGCAGTTGTTGTATGTTGCTGTTTTTGTCTCCGGGAAGCTGTGGGTTGCAGCTTGTGATTGAGGTTTACTGATGCTTGTGTATTAGGAAGAGACATTTGGTGTTTTAGCCTGGATCCAGGGGAAAGGGGTGTGATTTGGGATATGTTGGAAGAGAATAGTTTGATTATGCATCTGCTGAGTGAGAGGTGGGAAGGCTGGAAGTATGTGTTATCTCTTGTTGTGGCAGCTTGTTGGGAGTTTTTATTTATTTATTTTTTTTATCTGTTTGCTCTCCGCTCTTTTTCTGGCTGCTGCCTCGCTGAAAGGGAGGGAATTTAGGCTTGAAGTTGCAGTGAAGTGAAGCTTTGCTTCAGGTGCATCAGGAGCCTCTGGTATGCAGTACACAGAAACAGATGCTCCCAGGTTGCTATGGTAACGGAGACAGAGTGACGATAATGCTTAAAGGCTCTGAGGAGCCTCCAAAATGATTCTTGGCAATGACATTTTTGGTTAAAAAAAAAAATATATATATATATATATACAATAAAAGGGCTGTTTTAAACCACATGTACACATATTGATGGTCTCCCAACACTTTGTTTAGCTCATTAAGTTGATTCTTGATAAAAAATAAATAAATAAACAAATAATATGTGCAATTTTATATTTAAAATGTATATTGGTCCAAACACATTAATGACTTACATAAGAGTGGAAGTCTGAGTTATTGTGAAAGACTAAGAGCACTTGGTCTTGTGCAATACCCTTTGCAGTGGTCTGGGAGGTGAGCTTTCCCAGAAGTGTTGGGCATATGGGGATAGCTGATTCTAGGGGTGTTTAGGGTTGCAGGGAAGTGCTAGAAAGTCATCAGATTTCCTTCATGGAAATATCTGTGGGAATGGAAGGCGTGTTGAGTGGTTCACTGGCAGAGTGGCTACTGCATGGAACAGGCTGGTAAAATTGAACAGGACAAATATTGGTTTAGATATTTTAAGAACAGCCTGAAAACACACCACATGAACTAGTGAATGGTATTCTGGCAAAACTGGATGGGCAAGTACTGATATATGTGTATGTAAGGATGGAAATATACTTATAACAAATAAAAAACTAGAAGGGTCTCATAATTTAAAGTCTATGGACTGTATAAACATGCTTGGAAGGAGCTAATAATAAGAATAAGCATTACAGCTTGTGGTCTCTCAAATAACTAAGCAACAGACAAACACACACACACACACACACACACACACACACACACACACACACACACACACACACTAGTTATGTGATGTATGATTTTAGTAAATCTAGACATAAAATATATAATCGTCATATACGATGAAGCAGTCTGCTGAATTTAGATATTAAAGACAGGTTTTAATAACATGGGCTTGTGTATAATAACATTACTGTCTTAACTTGTCATAAATGACATACACTACATTGAACATCAAGGGGAAGCATGATGATTTCATCATATAAGTAAACATGCATAACAAGTCATATAAGTAAATGTGCATAACAAGTCATATAATTGCTTTAACTTGAATTGTGGTTTTGTAACCCATTTTGACCACACATAATACTTAAGCTGTTACCAAGGTAACTAATGCTTTATACATGACATCAAACTAACAAAGTTGTTCAAGGGAAACAATAGAAGCCTGAACTAGTTATGTCACAGAATGTAACAATCACATTCTGAACAAATAGTATTAAATTGACAATAATCACTCAGTTTAACCTTTGCTATGTGTCTATGTGTCTTTCATTTTTTCCTGGTTAGGGTTCGCCACAGCATAACTCCAGTCCACTAATGATTGACAGTGGATTTTTATGGTACCGAGTTTCTAGCCAGATGCCCAACCTTCAAAGAAGGCACACCCATTCACACACGCACCTACCTGCATGTCTTTAGATGTCACTTGACCACGGGGAGGATATGCAGACTCCACACAGAAAGTGCTCTAGCCAAGAATCAAATGGGAGAACCTCTTGCTGTGAGGTGACAATGCTAACCGCTGCATCACCATGGCCCTCACTCAGTTTAACCTTTGCTGATTATACAAAATAGAATGTTGCAATTTAAATCTAAAAACTTTCAGTATATGCCATAAAATGGCAATTTATAAATATAGAAAGGGAATTTGTAATCATTAATCACAATAAGTGAATTTCTTGTTTTTAACCTATAATTTCATTCATTTTATAATAAGAAATGACAGATATGAAAATCCTTATGTGTAGGAAATGGGGGGAAGAGGGATCCACTGATAATTAAAATGCACTAACTTTCATCAATGTTCACATAAAACAAACCTGATGCTTTAGGTAAGTTAGCAACAAACAAAATGATTACTTAAATGCTGGCAAACAATGAAATATCACTTCATATATATCACATTATATTATAAACATTGGGTATAAATATTATTACCATCTATTTATATTAAGTAATAAGTTTTGAAAGACTTCATCAAAATGGTGAATATGTTAAATAACTGTCTGCTATAATTTTTACTGAGGTTTTATATATGATATAGCCTACTTTACTATGATTGAATTGCTTGTCACCTATCTTTCATGTAAATATTAATTGCTTATACAATAAGTGGACATTTATATTGTATTAGAATTTTGATTAATCTATAATGGTATTATATCTGTTCGAAATAATATAAATATTGCTTATTCCTATTACAAATATTCTCCATATGGTAATTTAATTTATGGAGCTCAGATGTTCTGGATTGTCAAGGTATGAGTGATAATCTGATGGATTTAGGTTTATCCATCAGATTAGGAATGATTTTAATTCCATGGCTAGTGCAGATCTTAGTTTTGTTAACATTTATTAATTTAAATTTATTTCACAAAGACATTTTTAGTATGCCTGACCAAAAACATTACTTTATTGGTAAACACTCAAAGTATAAAATGGATAATTTCCTTTAAAAGCTCAAACATATACTTTATAGTTATCAGAAGACAATATTTAATAGTCACAATAAAACAAAAACAAATACATAGTCTAAATAACCTAAGATGGATTTAACTTTTTATCTTTAAATACCAATGGCTTAAATAATCATAGCAAGAGATCAAATCTACTGAAATATTAAAACTAAACAAAGCACAAATTGTCTTCCTTCAAGAAACTCATTTCAAAACAAATGACAATTACAAATGGAATCGTAAGGAATATCTGATATTGGTGTAATCCACTTATAAGACAAAAATAAAAGGGGTAACAATTTTATGGAAAACAAATGTGATTAACCCAGAAATCATTTATAAGTTTGAAGATAAAGAAGGTCTTATGGCATTAGTAATAGTTAAATATAATAACAGAATTTGGACCCTAGCCAATCTATACTGGTTTCCAGGCATTGGAATAGGAACTGTCAAAAATCACTTGGATTTCATTTCCAATAATTATAAAGGCAACTTAATATTAGGAGGAGATTTTAACTGTATATTTGATATTTCTGAAACTACAAATAAAACACCACTGTGTACATCTGCTGTATCAAAAGCTTTAAACAAGTGGGTAGAATCATTTCATCTTGAAGATACTTTCATATTTAAAGATGATAAATCTTTGCTGTTTTCCCATCAAGATCACAGATTTGGTACCCAAACTAGAATAGATAAAATATTTGCTGCCCATGACTTACACTCTAAAATAATTAATTTCTCAATCACTCCCTGCCCCTTTTCAGACCACAATTCATTGATACTAAAACTTTAAAATGGGTACAAACCATCAAGCTTTAACTCCAGAATTCAAGCATAAATATAACTAAAATTAAAGAGTTCAAACCCTGGTTATTATCTGAATTTCAGTTCTTCTTAGATATTAATTACACCACAGAGATAAATAAAATAATGATATGGGACTCATTAAAAGCTTACATATATAATAAAACCCTAACTTGGTATAAAAAAATCAGAGAATGGGATTCTGAATTATTAGATCTTTAATCCAAATTTATGTCAGTAAAAGCTGAAAAAAATCAAAATCATTCGGAAATGAAAAAGAAAGTATAAGTATTAAACAATAAATACAACAAAATTCTAACACATAAAGCTAGTTTAACTTTAGAAAAACTAAAAATTAATACCTTGGACACTTCTCCCAAATATCTGCATAATTTACCAACAGGAATCAAAATATAATCAAAAGCTAATAACATTAAAAGTTTCTTCCATGAAAAGAAATGGAAAAATGTCTCGGATATAGGTGAAATTCTTGATGCCTATAGAAATCACTATATGGAACATTTACAAAAAGAAAATATACATATTGATCAATTAAATCTAGATGAAAAATGTTCTAATATAAAAAAACAGAAAAATAAACATTAGATCTGCAAGCACCCATATCCTACAAAGAAATTACAGATAAAATAAAAGAGGGTAAAATAATAAAGCTCCAGGTATAGATGGCATAATTATGGAAATATATAAACGTTTTCCTTCAAAGATACTATCCGTCTTCCATAAAACTCTATTAGAAATTCAGTCACACACTTTAATACCACCCACTTGGAGATATTCCTTAATCACACCAATCCTAAAGGAAAACAAATCCCCAAACCTCTGTACCTCATATAGACCTATATCATTATTAAATAATGACTAAAAGATATTTATGACAATATTAACTAACAGAATGAAAATACCACTATCCAAAACAATAAATAATGATCAAAGTGGATTTATATATCATAGACACATACATGGCAATATTAAAAGGATAATTTCTCTTATAGAGTATATTAATAAAAAAATAAACACTCATAATTGGCTTAGATATAGAGAAAGCCTTTGATTCCCTAAATTGGGACTATTTATTCAAAAGCCTAATGCTATTTCAATTTCCTGCATCCTTTTATATATATATATATATATATATATATATATATATATACAAATAATTTAGCGTATGTCAAGTTAGGTCCTTTTACCTCTGAATCTATACATATAACAAAAGGCACTAAACAAGGATGTCCCATGTCACTGATTCAATTTGCTCTGGTTATTGAAATATTGGCAGATTCAATTTGTAACAATATAAAAATCAAATAATATAGATGTTTATAAACACTACAATTCTAAACGAATGCTATTTGCTGATGACATATTGCTAACATTATCTAATATAAAAGAGACATTAGAAGAATTAGATATATTAATTGACAAATTTCGCATGACTTCAGGACTCCACTTTAATAAATCGAAATCAAAACTTTTATTTTTAAATAAAAACAAAAGAACTACAGACTAAGGGGATCACATCATAGGGAAACAAGAATCTACTTTAAAATATCTAGGGATCAAGTTATGCAAGGATATAACCATCACATGGTAGGCAAGTAGGTTACTGTGAAGTCTACTACCCCCCCCAATGAATTTTGCACAGGTTTATTTTGGGGGATTCCACTGTTGATCGACAGGCTATGGTAGAATGGCATCTTTGATGTTCAGGCTGTCAATGAATGCCATAGTATCTGTT
Organism: Protopterus annectens; assembly: GCF_019279795.1. Lineage (NCBI taxonomy): Eukaryota > Metazoa > Chordata > Ceratodontiformes > Protopteridae > Protopterus > Protopterus annectens. The sequence goes on along the minus strand of NC_056733.1, from coordinate 744,806,875 downwards.
CATTCTTATACTAAATTCCACAATATATTTTGTGTATTCTGTTGAAAGTCTGCTCTTCAGAGGTTACAGGATGAAAGAATTTATTACTGAAGGATCTGAAGTTTGCAAAAATTGGGAGAGATGAGAGCACACCTCTCAACTCTTATTTTGACTCAAATTTTAGCTCTGTCCATCGTAACCCTTCCTAAAACTGATAACGTTTGGAGAAAAAGATGTGAATTACACTTAATAATAATGATAATAATTATAGTTATATATAGGTATATTAATTCACATTCTCTTATTCTGTCAATGTCTAAAGTTAATAACACTAATAATTTAAAAGTGTCCCTGATTTTATTGAAAGTGGTCCCTGATTGGTTGAGAGCTATGGTTGAAAGGTTGAACTTATGGACTTTCAAAATAATGTTTTCCATCTGTTTTACTAACCGTGAATGTGTACAGTTGATCCATCCACAAAAGTGTGGATGTTACATTTTATCGTTTAACAGGTGGCACTTTGGCTCTTTTCCAAAAAGTGTTTATGTCACTGTTTTAGTTTATTAAAATTTGTGACAGGCATTGAAGGACTGACTCAATGCCATTGATCTCACTCCGGTAGACATGGTTAGCTGCAATGTGGGTGAGGTTTTCTACTGCACCCTGGAGGGTATTACAATACAGAATGACTAAGAAGTACAGCTTAAAAATAATAACATGCATGCTGGCAAGTGGAATAAATACAGGTTAGCTATTGTAATGTAAACATCTAATGTAAGTTCATAGTTTCATTGGTTTATACTAGGCTAATGATCACTGTGTCTTTACAAGCCTAGATGTGCAACGTAACCCAGTTTTTGTCCCAGAGTTCATTGGAAGCCTGTATAGGTGGGATATGTTAGTAAAGAGGTAGCGAAAGGTTATGTGGGGGTTTATTAGTTGGGGATTAATTTACTTACTGTCAGTCTCTGATTGCTGTCATATGTTCCCAGATCCCTTACCACTGGGTCAATTATTAGGGATGTTTTATTGATGAAGTAATTAACTTGGGCTGACAGATTCCAAAAGGGCATTATAATGCATTTTTTGGCATGAGTTTAACCCATTTCTGTGGCACCACTCATTTGTCTGTATTAAACCCGCTTGCAAGTTGTTGGTGTCTTGGGGGAAATCTGTCATAGCTCCCAGTTTACAGTAATCTGCAATCTTGATGAGGCAGAGGCCTTGAATGTTAGCCTTGACTTCTGAGAAGTAGATGTCAAACAGGAGCAGGCCTGGTACAGAGCCTTGGGACACTCCCCTGGTGACCAATCTCTTAATGGAGGTGATCTCACCAATCCTGTATTCTTGGGTCCTGTCTATGAACCAGACAGCAATCCAGTGATGTTTGTAGGGATTTATGCCTAACTCAGGGAACTTGTCAACAATGCCTGAATGGAGTACTATACCGTTTTATTGATGGAGTAATTAACTTGGGCTGCCAACTTTCTCAAAGGGCACTATAATGCATTTTTTCATGTTGAGGTTTAATCCCATGGCTTTGGCAAAAGTCATTTGGTTGCATTAGACCCTCTTGTAAGATGTTGTTATCATGGGGGAATCTATGACACCTCCCAATTTGCAGTCATCTGCAAACTTGGTAAGCCAGAACCTTTCACTTATGAGAAGTAGATGCCAAACAGGAGCAAGCCCAACACAGAGTCCTGGGATATACTGCTAGTGACTGGTCACGTTGTGGATGTGGTCTTGCAAATCCTGTCTTCCTGAGTCCTACGTGTGAGCCAGCCTGAAATCCAGTAAGTTATGAAGGGATTTATGCCTAGTTCTGAGAGTTTGTCAATAATACCTGAGTGGGGTATTGTATTGCATGCCTTAGCCAGGTCAAGGTAGGGGAATGCACCATTTCACCCTTACCCATTGCCTTGGTGACCCTCTGGAAGAAGTTCACCAGGCTAAGTAGACAAGACCTTCCCTTAACAAAGGGAAACTGGGATGGGACCAGTGTCTGTAGTTGCCAATGTCTATGATAATTCATTCCATGCCTTTGCATATCAGACATGTCATACTGACAGATTTGTATTTCCTGGGGTCAGTTGATACTTCACCCTTGTGAAGATGGATGATCATTGTATTCATTCATTTACCTGGCATGTAACTTGTTTTGAGGCTGTAGCTAAACAGTGCCTCAAGTGGTCCTGCTAGGTCTTGTTTTAGGCTAGTTAGGAGGTAACCAGGGATATTGTCAGGGCAAATTGCAACAGTGCTTTTGGCCTTAGAAAGTGCTACCAGGACCTGTTCCCTTTTGATAGTTAGGGGTATATGCCAGAGGGGATATTACATGTGGTAGTTGGGCGAGTGAAGTGTGATGTTAGAGATAAATGTTTCATCCAGTAGATTTGCTATGTTACCATGGTCAGTTAAGGTTGCGCCATTTACCACCAGTTCTGCACACTGCTAAGTGATACCTTTAAAGTTTCTGACATAGCTGACAAAGGCCTTGGGATTGTCTTTATCCTGGGAGGCTATCCTGACCTTGTAAGTGGCCTTGTTGGACTTTATTAGACTTCTTAAGTTTCTTATTTAGTTGAGTCAGAGAGCTCTTGTCTCTGTGAGAGTTGTTCTTTTTGATTCTGGCCATCACTTTCTTCTTTTGTTATATACCATGTTAAGGTAAAGATTCCATCAGTGGGGCTTATTTTTGGTGCTAGATCTAGGCTTATTTCTGATAGGAATGGTAGCCTCAATGTAGCCATTACATGTTTGTACAGCATTTCTGTAAATAAAATCTGCATAAGTAGCTGTGTTCTCTGGGTTTGGGGAGCTGTGCAATTTGATAAACTGTCACTTAATAGGGTGTAGTTTGCTTTAGACTGGTTCCTGACTGTTGCAGGTTTAGTTGAGTTTTCCAGGTGGATTTTTATTTCCATGGAGAGAGATTTCTGTTTTGACCTCACCAATTAGGATGTGATATGGGGGATGCAATGCTCCCCCTTGTTGGTGAATACTAGGTCCATTATGTTTGATCCTCTGGATGGAGCATAGTCTGTCTGGTTCCAGGTGCTTGTGTTTATAAAGTCCAATAAACATTGTGTCTGTGAGTTAGAGACAGTGTATGTTTCCTAGTCTATAGAGATGTATTTAAAGTCTTCAATGAATAGAGTATTTGGTTGAATGGTGATAATGTCTAGGTGGTCTAGGGAAGAGTTGTGAGCTATGTGCCTCACAGAGGGTGTGACGAAATGTGGTTCTGCCAGCACAACTAGCTGGAATTTTTTAAATAATTATATGCCATTTGTCAATATGAAACTGATTTATACAAGATGCTGGTGTTACAAATGTATTAGAACTGTATGTCATGTGTATATCTGACTGATTTGTACAGACATTTGTGTTGAAAAGTTATTTGTAAAGTGCTTGTGTTTGAAATGTGTCCACAGCATGCCCTATTGGAGAGAACAGAAATGTGCATGCACTATTGAAACTATTTAAATGTATATGTTTTTAACAGAGGAAACTGGAAATCCGGAGGTTAACCTCAGTCCAGCAAACTTTAAAGTATATCTGACATTAAATCACTTTATAGGCTAGGCCATAAAGATGCTATCTCACATGTTTCAATGTAGCCATTGAAACAAAGTCTGTATTAGGAAGCTTTCTGTATTGTCTTTGGAGTGAACTAATTACTACTCTGGAAGTGTGGAGGTATGCAAATGTTTTATGATTTCCAGCACCTGCCACAGATCTGAGCAAAAGCCCTTGTGTGTGTATTTTTACAGGTAGGAGCTAAGTCCTGCCAGCTTCCAGCAATGGGGGTTTGCATGGAAACTAGAAGTCAGATGACCAGAATTGGTTATTCTGCAAGCTGTCCCAGAGGTAATATTTTAGATATTATTTTGAGAAGTCTCTTGGTGAGACTGAGCATTCTGTATTTTATCTTGGGCCTGACGACAAGAAGGACCATTCATCACATCATCTGCCTTGCTCTATTACGTGAGTTATTAGGGAACAGTGATTCTCTTTGATTCAGTCAGGAATATAGTGAAGCTTAGTTTAGATATTGTTTTTTATTATTTGACTTAGCCTGCCCTTTAATGTTATTTTAAATATTTCTTGTGATTCGAACTCCGATGTCACTGTGAATATATACTTAGCATTTTCTTATTCTTTTATTATTTATTATTAAATATATTTAAATCTTTCATTGTGGCTGATCTTTGTAGAGATCTTTAAGTTTTGAGAGTACTTGCATATTTATTTGGTGACACTGCGTGGGCCACTCCTAATAGCCTTGCTCTTGTTCAAAATACCATTTGTATTAATATTAATTTCACTCAGTATATTGGGTACCCTTGGAAGAGCCTTAAGGCAGCTGCAGGAGTGTCTGGTGGCAGTCATAACTACCTTATAGCCTGGGCAGAACGGGGCATAGCTAGTAAACCTGTGCCAGCCTTTCCCCAAGTGTGTGTCTGGGTGTGTGTAAATCAAATCTCAAAGAGGGTGTGTGTCAGCTACTTGGGCAGGGACACAAAGCACTGGTTAGACAGAGAGGGTGCTGGAGGTCTTGTCTTGGACACTCAGCTGAGATCTCAACTCTATAGCTGTGCCAGTGGGAAGTCTTATTGAATTTCTGGAGAAAGAGGGAGAAACCAGCCCCAGACTGACTGTGTTCCCCATGTGCTCTTAAGAGAAATTGTGCTTGATTGTCCATGATGCAGAGAGATGCATCTGGAGATACTGTGTGTGTACCTGTTATCCGCCCAGTGAAAGTCCCCCACTGGTGCCAATGGTGAGGATTGAGGCTCCTTGATTACTGGCACAGAGGTGATGGGGGATCACAGAGGGCATCTTGTAGCTGCCTGGAACATGGTAAGGAATCTTGTCTATGGAGACTTGGAGGTGGATGAACTCCAGGGCATCATTCTATTTAACCAGCCTGGAGTTGTATTTGTTGCTAATGTAGAGTAAGACACCTCCCTTTTTAACCCCAGTCTGTCCTGCTGCTGGTCTAAATGTGTGGAAGGCACTGTTACCTTCCACTGCCAGACTGCTTTTTGCAGCTTTAAAACAAGTCTCGTTGACAATACAGATGTCCACATTCTACAGAGTGAGGAGTGTTTGTAGCACGTGACACTGAGCAAGGTTGCTTTGAGTGGTTTTTTTTTTCCTATGTTGGTACTTTTGCTGCTTTGACATTGCCTTAAAAATGTTCTAAGGAATGGTGGAAAGGTTTTAGCCAATATCTGAAAGCCCAGAGTGGAGAGGTGCAAACAAATTTTGGCAAAGCAACATGATCTGTTAACCATGTCCTCCCATGTTGATAGATATTGGATTCCCCTTGAGTGACACCATAAACTAAGCCAGTTGTAAAAAAATCAACTAGGGAAGCTAATTCTAAGTAGTATAGTGAATTTCATTTCAACTCTAGGTAATACAAGTAGTACACGGTTTGCTGGTGTTATAAAAGAAGCACATGAACTTTGCTTCTATGCATTCCTGCTCACTTGTATCACTTATCCCAAACCCTTAGCCTGCTCTTATGTTGACAGACATTTTCCCTTTCATGTTTTGTAAACTTTATGTGTGCATGGGTTAATGTATCTGTCTGTCTGTCTATTTGTCTATCTATCCATCTATCTATCTATCCATCTATCCATCTATCCATCTATCTATCTATCTATCTATCTATCTATCTATCTATCTATCTATCTATCTATCTATCTATCTATCTATCTATCTATCTATCCACCAGGTAGATAGGGTATTCCAAGAACTCTTAACACCGTGTTTCAGAGGCAGTACAGTAATTAAGCCAAAATTATATATCAGAGGTTTTGAAATGGTTTCTGTTGATGATCACAAATTTGAGGAAAAAGGTGCAAACATTCTTTGTATGAAATAACGGAGAAATTATTGTTAAGTTTACTTTAGTCTAAAAAATGGCATTTTTTTTTAATTAGATTCATATGAAATTTGTACTTTAATTGCCTTTCAAGTGGTGAAAAACTGTGTAAAGGATCATTTTGATGTAAGGCAGAACACAGGAGAGTACTTTAAACAGGTGTTCTTTGGTAGCACTAGGTGGTTTGAGATCCATGGGTATGTATGGGTTTTGTATAGGTGTCTCTGGGGTGCAATTTTCACTGATTCTGTTTGCTAATACATTTGCAGTTTTTGCTGGATCAGAGTAACAGTCCCATTATGAATAAATTCGGAACAATGTTTGGTGTTACTTCATAATTTCCTGATGTAAGTATTAATCAACCACTCCATGTCTGAGTCCTATGTGCCAGCCTTATGGAAAATATCCCACATCATACCCCTACACAAAGGCGGCCCCTCAACAGACATCTCCAACTACCGCCCCATTGCCATCCTCTCGCCTCTCTCCAAGATACTCGAAAAATGTATCAACTCACAGATCTCCAATTATCTCCTAGGCAATAATCTCCTCTCCTACACACAGCATGGTTTCAAACCACACCATAGCACTACAACTGCTCTGCTCTCCTTCATGAACACCATTCTCCAACATAAAAACAATGGCCTTTTCTCCTCTGCTGTATTTCTTGACCTATCAAAGGCTTTTGATATTGTATCACATGATCTTCTACTCTCTGCACTCTCCAACCTCTCCTTTCCCATAACTGCCATCAGTTGGTTCCTCTGCTATCTACACTGCCACCAGCAATCAGTTGTCTGGCACAACAATCTATCCCCTCGCCTCCCTGTTACTCTTGGGATTCCCCAAGGCTCCATCCTTGGCCCCTTGCATTTCTCCATTTTTACCAATGACCTGCACACCACCACCAAATGTGTCTCTCTCATACAGTATACAGATGACGCCACTCTCATCTGCTCAGCTCCAACTCTAACAGAACTACAACAGATCACTCAAGCATCTTTCTCTTCTGTTGAAAATTGGCTATTAAATGCTCAACTCCTCCTCAACCCAAATAAGACCAAACTCCTCATCTTTCAACCTGCAAAATCTACCCCGAACATCCCCCATTTCAACATATTTGCCAAAGACAACACTTCCATCTCACCAACAGCCCACACTAAGCTACTCGTTGTACAGATTGACAACAAACTCAAATTTGGCACTCACATATCACTCACAATAAAAAAGTCCACAAAAAACTGGATGCCTTGTATAGAAACCAACAATACCTAAACAAACCAGCCAGAATCTCTACCGCAACTTCCCAACTAATCTCAACCCTACTCTATGCATCACTCATACTCACAAATCTTCGACAATCACACCTAAAGAAACTCAAAGCCTGCTACAATAAAATTACAAAATTTGCATCAGGGGACTCCCACCGCAGTCACCATTGTGTCTCCTTTAGAAACCTAGACTGGCTTGAGCTCCCTCAACTCCTACACCTAACCCAACTTACCTTTGCTCATAAACTTGCAAACCACCCTCTTAAAATTCTCTCACTTCATACACTTCTCCAACCATACCAATCCTCCAGACCCCTTCGCTCCTGCAACAAAAATCTACTCCAAGTCACCAAACCCAACAACTCTGCAGGGGAAGCGCTATTCTCCTACTCCATATCCAAACTCTGGAACTCACTTCCCACTGCCATAACTGCCCTTCCTTCCAGCAGTCTCTTCAGAATTGCTCTTAAAGCACACCTACAATCTTACTGGCTATGTCCTTGTCCATACCCCAACTAACCCCACCTTTCTCCTGTACCACTAATTAGCTGCCAGCTCTACTATTAGCTGTCAACAGGTTATCAGTATTTCATATCCTTTAACTAGCAGATGATTGCAGTATGATGTTTACTCTTTTCTCTATATGAGAAATTAATACTACTAGGCAAATGTCTTGCACCTTATATTGTTATTATACTCTGACATATGTCATTACCTGTCAGACTGTGTCTTTGCTATAAATATGCTGCTTTTTTTTCCCCTCTGAAATGCTAGATTATACTCGTATATTATGTGAAATTTTGCTTGTCTGAATATATGGAGCCTTCCTTGTGATATTATACTCTGACATATAGGTCATTTCTCCTGTTGAACTGTGTCTTTACTATAATTATAATGTTTCTTTTTTCATCTGATATGCTAGATTGTACTCTTATATTATGTAAATCTCATATGTCTGAATATATGGAGCTTTTCTCCCCGGGCCTCCGCTGAAAATGGACATATACCCAGTCGGACTTTCCCAGTCAGCAAATGCAAAATAAATAAAAATAAATTTTGTTTAGTTTTGGTAGGAACTGGCAGATTTATAGTTTCCTAGGTCAGAGCTGAATTCCTTTTGGGGGCCTAAGAGTTGTATTTAAACTTTGAGACTTCATCATAGAATAGTAGGACATGTGTACATTTGAAGTCTTTGAATACTGTTATATTTGCTTCTGCTGGTCTAGGGATTTTGGATTAGAAAGTTACCAATTACTTTTGGCTGAAGGGGCAACCTCTTTCACCTCAAGTAGTACATGGACTTCTTTCAAGTATGGTATTGTAATTATTGCAGTTAGTTTTCCTGCTTAACGCTTTACTTTGCCCCTAATTATGGTTAAATACTCATCCACTGGATGAACCTATGGAAATGAAATCTTTCATTAACTACTGATCTTGCCCATGTATATACTCTAGATGTATGCTTGATGGACATTTACTAGGTACTTGCTATATCTATTATTGATAGGTATATTCTAGCAAGCAGTCCAGAATATAACTGAGAAGCTTAGCAATGTAAGCCCAAGAAACACTGGATGAGTTAAGTTCCACAATTGGCGAGCTATCCTTTGTAACCCTAGGGTGAATGTGCAATTCCCCCTCCTATTACCAAGAGTAGCTCTGAATGGTGCCAATAAGTTGCATTGTTTGACATATAGTAGACTTTATTCTATAAATATGGGAGTTCTTTGTCTGGATTATATTTTGCTGGCATGTTATTTTCATGTAACAGTGAAGGTTAAGGTCTTTTGTATGGATATTTATGGTGCAGTTTGTTTTGTACACCTGTAAAATATCATATATGGCAGGGTATTTCATGGCTCAGAAGAAAAGATCAAGAACATAATAAAGGAGCCCGTATAAAAGAGAATATAGTGAGAGTGTGTTTAATCTGTTGTTTTAGTTTATTGACTGTAAACCAGTAATTTCTTGGATTAGAAATGTTGGAGCTTTTATGAAAGAAAATATAGTAAGAGTGTGTTTACTGTATTATTTTAGCTTACTGATTTAAAACCAGTAATTTCTTGGCCAGATATGGGTGGGACAAGTCACCATTCACCAGCAGTTCAGCACACTGCTGTGTGTTATCTTTAAGATTCTGAACATGGCTGAAGAATGCCTTGTGATTGTCCTTAGTCTACAAGTCTATTATGACCTCATACTTGGCCTTGTTGGACTTAACTAGACCCTCTTTTAATTATATGAGATCATTTGTCTTTAAGTATGTTGCTCTTCCTGATTTTGACCATGAGTTTTCTTCTTTTATTTTATTATATACTCTGTTTAGGTGAGGATTCTACCACTGAGTTTGTTTTTAGTGTTTGGTTTGGGTTTATTTCTGGTAGGTATCACAGCCTCTATACAGCCATTCACATGTTTGTGTAGGGACTCTGAATAATTCTGCATAGGTAGCTGTGTCTCAATCTTCCAAGAACCTTGAACTTTGACAAACTGTCAATTAATAGGATGTATTTTGCCATTGAATAGTTCCTAACTTTCTCAATTAATCGGATTTTCTTGGTTGATTTTTACTTCAAATGTGATAGCTTTGTGATCAGCTCTCACTAGTGAGGATGTGACACAGATGCAGAGTGATGTTGCAACACTCATCTATTTTGGTGAGTACCAGATCCAGAATATTTGATCTTCTGCTTGTGCACTATCTGTGCTGGGGTGTTTGTATTAATAAAGTCCAGGAAGCATTGTGCCTGTGAGTTTGAGGTAGTGTATATTTCCATGTCTATAGAGGGGTAATTAATATTACCCTTGAATAAAGTATTTGGTTGGATGGTGATCACCTCTAGCAGGTTCACTTATGAGTTGTGAGACTCTAGAGGCATAGATGGTGACCTGTAGCTAGACATGATATGGTGAGGGACCTTATCTCTGGTGACTTGCACATGGATGAGCTCCATAGTCTCACCCTGATTAAGCAAACCAGAGGTATGCTTATTACTAAGTAAATAAGCTGTGTGATGAAAAAGGGCTTCTTTACAATAGAGGACCCATGGCGACCAAAGCACAGTTTAATGTCAACATAGGTTCCCATATCCCTGACTATGGGATCAATTTTGAGGTTTGCATAGTCGATGTAATAGTTACAAGGGGAGTCATGCTTGTCAAAGGCTATCATTATACATTTCTGTGCATTTAGTTTTAGTCCATGATTTTGATACCAACTATTTTTTTAGGCAAGGTACTCTTGGATAATCATGGTGTCCCCTGGGGTATTTATGATGGTGCCAGTTTTTCAGACTTTAACAAACATTTTTAACCACAAACCCTGAACATTAGCATTGACCTTCAAGAAGTAAATGCTAAAAAGATGTGGCCCAAGGACTAAACTCTGTGGTGCACTGCTAGTGATAAGTCTTTTTTGAAGAAGTCAACCAGGTTACGTAAGCAAGATCTGTCCTTGAAGAATCTGAAATGATTTGGTTCTAGAGCCCGTAGGTTACCTATATTCTAATTTATTAAATCCATAATGATCTTTTTTATAGCCTCAAAGATGAGGGTGGTCAGGCTTATGGGATTGTCATTGCTTGGGCCCTTTGAAGCCCCACCTTTGTGGAATGGAATGACTGTTACTATCCTCCATTTATCCAGCATGAAACGTATATTAAGGCTGACATTAAATTTCCACTGTAGAGGGGAGGGTCTGAGAAATGATGAGTCAGGCTTACCAATAGGCTGCATGGTATGTTGCCCAGCCTCATACAGTTAGCATTCTTGAACTTAGATAGCATCTTGAGGATGTGTTTTGGGGAGAATGGGGGTTGTAAATGTGAATATGTGATCTGAGACTATTGGGGATCTGATGGCCTTGAAGTTTGAGCTTAGTTTATCAGCAGTTAGACTTCTCCTGTGGTGCATGCATTTCTTCCTGCGTCATGTAGAGTGCGTAACTAGATAGGTAGGTCATTCAATTCTCACAATGCTGAACCTGTGTGTGATGGGGGTACTATCAAGTCAAATAAGCATAACATTAACTCAGCTGTTAACAATCAACTTCTACTCTGGAGAAACATTTTGAAGTGTGAGTTGGTATAGTGGTAAAGGTATTTATCGCACAGACACAAGATACAGGGTTTAATTCTCATGTTTTAAAGGGGAAGTTGGCTGTGTTTAAAATGGCCTACAAGAGCAGCTAGACTAGTACTACCTATGACCCTATACTATAATGCCGTCTGTGTCTGAATATGTAATATCATTTACTATTAAGTCTGTTCAGTGCTGGGCATTGTAACTAAGGTCTCTAACATATTTAAAAAAATCCCTTGTTGTTATCCTTTAGCTGGGTGGCTATTTTTATCTCATATTTGGCTTTTTGATTTCATCATTCAGTTTAAGAAAAGCCTTTTTGTGTCTTGAAAGTTATTTATTTATTTATTTTTTTTGCATGCAGTATGTTTCTTCTTTTATTATAGCACCTGTTTATATTAAAGTTCTACTATGGGCATTTATTTTTGAATTTGGCATGGTAATAATTTCTAAGAGAGATAAATGCATCTATGCAACTATTTACATGTGCATAGAATTTGTCAGTTAAAGATTTTATATAAGCAGTGGGGTTCATACTTTTCAACCTCTTAAAATAAGAAATCTGGACAAAGCTGAAAATAATGGGTGAAGGGTGGCAACGTCCAAAAAATGGGTATACATTTTAAATGTTGGCCTTACAAAGTTAGAAAGTTGCTGGACTAAAAGATTTTGCACTGGAATACATTTTATGAGTGATATGAAGACTGAAACTTAAATGTGTCTCATTTAGTGAACTCAGTCCACATTGAGCTGCTGGAGAACAACAGATTTTGTGTGGAGTGGAAGAGGACTGTGAGGCAAAGATCTGGACATGCTATTATTGTCTGGACACTTAAGAGGTATGCTGGGGTTTTCAAGATAGAAGTGGATTTTAAAATTAGCCAGGTCATTACTCAGTTTCAGTAGATAAGCCTTTGCATAATTTCTGAATACTAATGAATTTAAAGTTACTTCAGACTTCAGTCTTCTGCAGAATGTGAATGAATTTTGTCATATCTCTCAACTGTGCAGATTTTTGCAGAGAGTCCAGATCTTTGACTCATATTTTTGATCTGCTCCTCATGGAATTTGTGGTTTTCTGGGGGATTGCTGATAATTGAAGTCCCCAGTTAATCATATACATTTGAGTTTCTGACTTCATGTCATAGAGTTTACAGTCATCTCTATGACATAAGGAATATGCACCTTCAGAATGCATTAGCCAAACATGTTTCTGTTTTTAATTCTCATAGTTTCTGCTTTATGGTATTGCAGCTTGTGAATAAAAATGAGAGAGACGGTGATTCTAATAATTTTTAGAGTCTGTGGAACTAAAATGGATTTTGAGACTGTGAGCTCATATTTATCCTGGTGTTAATAGTCATGTAAGCATAAGACCAGCACTAGAGACATGATCCCTAAATTAAAAATAAGAATAAAAACAACCCCTTTTTATATCTTGCTATTTTGGAATTAATTCAATGTGAATGTTGATTGTATAATTAGCTGATTAGTTGATTTGAAGATTTAATGGTTTTAATTTGATGTGCTTAGTCATTGGTTATTACAGATATTTAAACTGGATGTGTTTTTCTTTCTGTGAGATCTGATGAAGAGTGATTTGTTTCATGCAAAAACGCTTATCTGTTTGTTCATAGAATAAATTATTATTTTGGATTTTACAGCTGTGGTGGTTCCTACTTGTTTTCCATTATCTAACTTCATGTCATTCGGAAAAATATGTGCTACTGCAAAAATCTGTTATTGTATCAATTTTCTAAATTTATAATTGTAGGGTTTGGAATATGTCCCCATGTATGTGCCCTTATCCCACATTATTTTAGGTTTTGCCTTAAGAGTTTAAGAGTTATGATTTGTGGTTTGATTTGACCATCGGGAACATTACAGTTAGTGTGGTGCGTAGTTGCCCCATATTGGTAAGGACCAAATCTCATTGCTTATTTCATTGTCTGAGTTCATTGACATTTTTACTGTCATTAACGTGTATTTATTGCTATGCCATAGTACTATCTTGTCCAATGACATATTATCTTATAATGACATTATCATTATTATCTGGATGCAAAAGGCCACTCACATCTACCTGAACAAGTACAATATTCCTCTTCTACCTTGCACTTTTTACTGGTGACAATAATGGTTCTGTACTTGCCAAAGGAAGTAATAGACCCTCCATTTGGATAGAAACCACTTTGGATCATTGCCATAGCTTGTGAACAAACCCTGTAGTAGAAAAGAATATTGTACAGCACTAGTAAAACTTCCTGGGATGTTATTTGGACCCATGGAGTTACTGCTCTTCATTTTGCTCACCAATTTCTTCATGAGGATATGATATCATGGTGGTTGCAATCAAAGCTTAGTGTAGTAGTGTCTTTACTTGCTGGAATTTCAAATCTATAGCTGAATGTCTCTATAGATATTTATGTCATCTGATTTGGAATTTAGTACACCACTGATTTCTATAACAGTATTGCCTCCAAGATTCCACTTCTACTTACAGAATATCCATTTGCCATTTTAGCTTATTGGAGTCCTTGGCTGACTGAAAATATATGAAATGCACTAGTATACTTATAAATTTAAATAATAATGTTGCTATATTTATGGATAGGTATGTGTATGATTTTAATGGCTACTCCCTATGTACTGCCCCTGTGCAGTATACACAATAGATAGCAATTTAATGTTGCTTTATTTCTGCTGCATTCAAGCAACTTAATCTGCTGCCAGGTACTGTCATTTTCAATTTTATGACCATGAACTTGTCATGTAAGTGCTTGCGCTCCATGACTGCCTAAAACAAGTACCATTGTTGAGCTCTGAGGGGCAATCTAATTAAAATAATAATGCAATAGCTGTATACAGGATAGAAACTTAGAATGACAAACCATGTAAGGAAAATATCCATGACCTCAAAATTAAATAGTATGACACTGCATACATTTAATGTGGATGCACATGTCATACAGCTAACTAAAATTTGATCACACTAGCATGTCTTAGCCCAACTATTCTGCACAGTAGGGTATAGGTTATTAATACATACATGCATACAATAAATAAGCAGGCATGCACATTCCATGTGAAACTATGATTTCATTTATTTTACAAAATGTATAAACAAGCAAGAAGATGTACAGGTTCCATGTGAAGTCATCATTTTATGTATTTGACTATTTCACAACTAATGACATATCTAAGCATATATATAGCTGTTTTTGATATAATGTAACAGTTTTACAGTGAAACAATGTAAATTGCAATGGAGAGCAAATTTGATATTTTGTTGCAAACGCAAAAACTGTTGATCAATCACGACAATGCAAGTCATCTGTAATGTACACTCATTACTTTAAAGAATATAATTTCACCTAAAAATAAAAAAATAAATAAAAACAGAGGCATCCTTTTATATTTAACATACCCACTCAATGAAACAGCTTATTTATATTTACACATTTTAAATACATGTACATACATACAAATATTTCAGGCTTGGGCAATAAATGCCCTACTAGCTTGCAAATGTACAGGAACAGTCATTTCCATATAAGTGAAGATGTTCTTAAAAAATTCTAAAGCAGCGTTTGCTTTAATATAATTAGATTTTTTTTTCCACGTGTTAGCTACTCTTACAGAAAACAAGTTCTTACGTCATTACTTTATCATCTCCTGCACAGGTTGTTTGATGATTCTCTGCTACTCTTTGATAACTTCAAACATTCCTAGAGGTAGTTTTGTCTAACTACTTCCCACTTAAGGTCTCCACTTAAATATCAATATGAGACACTGTAAAAAGTTCAAATATTTTAATCTTTCATAATACCTTAAACTTTCATATCCATGATTGCCATTGGTATATTTTTGCTGTACTCTTTCCAATTTACTCATGCTAATTGTATTATAAGATTTCTAAATTATTATCACATACTCTAATTTGGGTCTAGTGTAACTTGCAATCGATCATTTCATCAATCCTGATTTCCTAGACTTTTATAAATATTTTGTACATATATAGTTATAAAAATGATCATTGACTAATTTGTTGATATGATCAGAAAAAAAACTCAAATCCAATACCCAGGTCCTTAAATGAATCCACATTTTAAATCACTTTGTGATATATATATATATATATATATATATATATATATATATATATATATATATATATATATATATATATAATACTCACCATTCAATCTGTGTCTTTCACATCTCATATGCTTTGCTGTTGATAAATGTACCAACGTATTATTCTCCTGTGCCCAAAATGTTTAAATTAGTCAAGTTATTTTGTCCTATCTGTGACAGATGTAACTGTTTAACTATTTAAAGTTACCTGCATGCAGACACTAGAGCATCACAAATGAAAAAGATAGATCTGAAAGATATGACATATAGAGGCACAGGCCCAAGTGAGAGCTCTTTAGGACACCCTGACTGTAACTTAGAGATTCACCTGTCCAATTCATGTGTATTTGCCATGTACTGTTTTGTGTATTTTGTGTATGATTTTATCAAAGGTTGACACTACGTCTATATAAATTACACCATGGTACAATTTGTCATTTATAACTGTTATTGTATTATTACAGAACATCATGATGTGGGTAGTTATAGATCTATTTTCGGCATATTTTACTTTAATACAGATTGGCACAGCTGCTCTGACCACAATCCATCCATCCACATTAACCTCCATGGGTTTATGCAGGTTATCACATCCCCTACTAGAACTGACAAAACCTCAAAACGCCAGTCCATTCTGGACTGGATTCTTATATCCGATCCCTCACTTGCATCTCAAGCAGGCTGTCTCCCCAACAGCCTTAGCAACCATCAACCCACCTTATTTCCTAGGAATGGAACTCACCAAATTCACCAGACAACCTTTAGAGTACTGAGGATCAAAAATAATTTCAAGCCAGATGACTTTATAAATGCCATAAAATGCTGCAATAGGAAACCACTAACACAACTACCAGTAGATGAGGCAGTCCACTACTTTAATTCATCTTTCCTACAAATAGTAAACCATCATGCACCCACCAGAACCATTAGAATAAAAAAGTATGTCCTTTGGCTAACTAAGGTAACTAAATCCATTCTGAAAAACAGGGACAAAGTATGGATACCGTTTCATAAAATCAGAACCCAATCAACAAAACAAAAGTACTTAGAACTCCTTGATAAAGACAAAAAGCTTATTAAACTAGACAAAATCAGCTACTACCAAAACATCCAGGAAAAATATCAGCCCTCAAAAATTCTGGGCCACTATAAACTCTATACTTCAATGAGGCAAATCCAGCACCCCAACACCAGCAACAGTAAACAATCATGAGACTATCCCTACTCAGTTCACTAAATATTTCACTGAAACAGTTAAGGCCCTAGAATCCCAGTGTAACAGTAGCTGCCATATTCTACCAACCCCACAATTTGCGCAAACACACAGGACAATATATCCCACTTTACCTTACACCCACTATCAACCAAATCCATTTTAAAGCTCCTCTACAAGCTTAAACCTACCAGCCTAGCTGCAGATAATTTACCAGGAGAATTCCTACAGCTGGCTGCAGAGGCTATAGCCTATCTCGTCACTATTCTAATTAATAGATCGATATCAGAGTGTAAGGTACCTACTATATGGAATACCTCCCACATAATACCACTGCACAAGGGTAGCAACTCCCTAGAACTGAATAACTACTGACCAATTGCTATTCTATCACCCATTTCAAAAATGCTAGAAAGAGTAGTTCACACCCAACTAATGCACTAACTTCTGCAAAACAATGTCCTAACTAAATATCAGCATGGCTTTAGACCTTTCCACAGCACCACCACAGCTCTAATGTCCTTTTCCAACTCAGTCAACCACCACAGAAACAATGGGCAACTAGTTTCTGCCATTTTTTTTTTTAGATCTGTCCAAAGTCTTAGATATGGTCAAACATAATAGACTCTTTAAAACACTATCCTTCCTAAACATCACCACCTCTTTTATCACATGGTTTAAACGCTACCTATCAGAATGCCAGAAAGCAGTAAAATGGCAGAGCCACCTATCCCCTCTCCTACCAGTATCATTAGGAGTCCCTCAAGGCTCCGTACAGGGCCCACTACTTTTCTCTTTTTCACCAACCAGCTCTCATCCTCCACACCCAATGCCTCAGTAGTCCAATACGCTGATGACACCACCCTCATATGTTCAGCCTGTACACTAGCAGACCTTTACTCCATAACCCAACACTGCTTCTCATTAGCTGAGACCTGGTTCATTAATGCCCAGCTTATCCTAAATCCAAATAAAACAAAACTTCTTTTCAGTCCCTGTAGATCCCCTCCCCATGTGACAACTTTACCATCATGTCAAAAAGCAACACCATTATCACTCCTACCTCCCACACCAAATTGTTAGGTGTAGAAATACATAACAACCTAAAATTTGACATTCATGTAGCCCAAACTATCAAGAAGGTTCACAAAAAACTTGGTCTCCTTTAGCAGAACAAGCAGTTACTCACTAAACACACCAAAACCACTATTGCCAGCACACATCTGTTGTCTATCCTCCTCTATGCATCCACAATACTAACCAACCTCTGTAAAGCCGACCTACAGAAATTAGAATCTTGTTGCCATAAGATTGATAGATTTGCCATTGAGACCCCATATAGGACCCATCACTGTGTAGCTCTCAAACAGCTAAACTGGTTAGAGCCACCTCAGCTACTTAAACTCAATCAATTATCTTTAGCACAGAAACTATATTATTACCCAGCTAAAACTCCAGCACTCCAAAACCTAATTATCCCTTATTCTACAACAAGAACCTTATAATCTAGTACCCAACACCACCCAGATGTCATCAAACATACTAATGTTTGTCTTTTCGGCTTTTCCCGGTTAGGGGTCGCCACAGTGTAACTCCGGTCCGCTAATGATTGGCAGTTGATTTTTATGGTGCTGAGTTGCCAGCCTGATGCCCAACCTTCAGTGAAAGCATGCCCATTGACGCATGTCTTTCGAAGGCCACTCGACCGCGGGGAGGACATGCAGACACCAATGCAGGGAAATACCTCTTCAGCTATTCTATTTCTTAAGACTGGAATACCCTACCTAGCCACTTGACTTCCATAAGCTCCAACTTACAGTTTAAAAAGCTCCTCAAAGCACACTATACGAATGCCTGGTTATGCTCCTGTGACCCCCCCCCAGGATAAATGCTTATTCTACAGCCTGCACTCCATGCTAACCAATATGCCCCACAAAACCTTCTCTATGTATTAGTACTAGCCCATCCCACAGGATAGGATTTATTCGCCTTTTCCTTGTTCAATCCAGAAATCTTGTTTTTCATCTTGCCCTAAAAGTCCTAGGTTTCATTAATCAGTATTATATGCCATTTCACCCCTACTACTCAATAGCATTTTGACCTCCCACAACAGGTCTCCATTACACTGTTTCAACTTTTCTGCTTACCAACATTCCTGACTAGCATCAGCATTTCAGATCACCTCCATAAGTTTCGAAAACACATGTATGTTCCCTTGGCCAGGCTTTTTTACTTAATTTTACAATGGCTACTGGGTTTTCCTCCACTTTATATGAAACACTTTGCTCAAATCACTCAAAGTTAATCAGAGATCTGCTCAATGATCTCTCAAATCTTCTTCAAATCAAATCCCGACCACCACTCCCTTACTTACCACAACGTCCCGCTGCCACTTCGCAGGTTAGGCCCAGGTAAGGTGGGGGGCACATGGCAGGGTCCAAGTCACAGGCATGCTTACAGAATCAGGAACGACGAGATATCTGGAGATGAGAGAGTACTTTGGTACTCCCAGCTCTCCTCTCTCCATCCCCCCCCAGGGAGGGCCCCCCATCCAACAACCAAACGGTGGTTGGTATGTACATAAAACAAGCAAAACTGTGTCAGGTCTTACCCACTATGCAGAGAAGCCATGAGACTTTGGTGAAGTAGTGGTCCTCAAACAGAGTATAGCTGCGAAAATCTTCGATAGATGGGTCTTCTTGCTGCTGGCTCTGCTCTGCCAGCAGCCTCATGCGAATGCAGAGACCCTTCACTGTTCCCCTCTCTTTGGTACTCCTACTAATCGCCTGACTCACATTCGGCCTGCCCTTCTTTTTCCCTCGCCCTCCCTCCGTCTCTTAGGGTGATACACTGTCTTGCTTATGAGGAAAGAGCGTAGATGATTTTACTGCCCCTCTGACTGACCCCTGGCCAAGTTCCTTTTTTTCTTCCTAGGTTCCCCATAGAAGAAGGTCCATGGTTTCTGGATCCGTGCCAGACCTGTTGACTCATCAGTCAGGATGGCTTCATCCGCCTCTCAGGTCCCGAGCAGTATGGCATGGTACCACCATCCTCTTCCTCACAATCCGAGATAATGCTCTTTCGTCCGGTCCCATGTCATCTTCTTCTCATAAACCTTCCACTATCAAAATCCTTATTCCAGTAAATGGAAAAGGTTTGCTTTCTGCTCACATGTGTGGGGGGATGGATCCCATATACATCCGTTATATGGTAAGTACATAACTAAAAGATCACAGCTATACTACTGTGTAAAGCTATGAGCCTCATACATCAAAGACTAACAACATGAGTAAAACTCTTAATATTGTACCTAATTTAAGAATGTAACTGCTATTCATTTTTCTGGGATTTCTATAGGAGTATCATCAGCATGGTTGTTGGAATTCTTACCATGTACTAAATATTTTTGTTTCTCATCTTGTTGGCTATGTATTATCTTAGAACATTTTACTGTGTTACAACTTGATATTGATTGTTTAAGTCTTGTTGATCTCTTACTGTCTGATTTATGTATGTATTTTGTCAGGAGCTGTTCTCCCCGGGCCTCTGATGAAAATAGACCTGTGTCCAGTTGGACTTTCCCAGTAAACAAATATAAAATAAATAAAATAAAAAATATGCATGCTTATCTAGAGTTTCAAGTCATAGTGTTTTCAATTCTGATGATACATTATGCAAAATAACTTTCTCCATTATTTTTCCATAAAAAGAAAGTAAAGTTATGGGTCTCTGTGACTCTGGGTTTTTCCTGTTCTTCTCTCCCTTAAATATGGGTTGAACAAGTGCATGTTTCCAATCTTAAGTTATGTTTCTCATGACTATGTGTTTTTCATGTCCTCCT
Organism: Protopterus annectens; assembly: GCF_019279795.1. Taxonomy (NCBI): domain Eukaryota; kingdom Metazoa; phylum Chordata; order Ceratodontiformes; family Protopteridae; genus Protopterus; species Protopterus annectens. Next base: position 744,786,455 of record NC_056733.1, on the reverse strand, counting down.
GTTCCTTAAATATGGGTTGAACAAGTGCATGTCTCCAATTTTAAGTTAGGAGTCCCTGTGACTCTGGGTTTGTCCTGTTCCCCTATCCCTTGAATATGGGTTGTACACATGCATGTCTCCAATCTTGAAGAATCTCCTCTTACTTTAATGACCTCATAAATAACAAATACAAGAATACTGTAAGCCCATACTGAAGTATTATCAGGTCATTGTTACTAATTCAATTTCATCCCCGATACTTTATGTCCAATGAGCATATTTATTTTTCAATATAATCCAATTTCAGTATCTCAAGTTAACAGGATGTAATTAACGCAATATTTCACCTTTGTTGTGCAGCCAAAACTATTTTGAATAAGATTTTGTAAATATATTTATAAGTTGTTTGTTGAGAATGCATTTTACAATCTACACAGTTTGTCATTTTTTTATGTTTTTAGTCTTACCACATATTGTATATTTATAAAATGATTTTCTTTTATGCGCAATATCTTTATATAATTTTTTTCAAAATTTTCTTGATCTTGTCTCACACTATGTTTAATTTGTCCAGTTTTATTATTTTGGCCTTCAAAGTTCTAGTTCTAGTTTGCTCTCTCTTCCATTTCTTGAATGACATTTCTGCATTTTCCCAAACTGTTTGAGATTCCATCAGAAAATGGTTTAATTATTTATTCTGTTTCCCATTGTCTTTTTGTGTCTTGTACCATGGAGGTCAGGTTGTGACTGAAAAGGGTCTGTCAGCAACTCCAGTTACCAAACTGAAATTAATTTGTAAATAAACAAACAAACAAATAGCTGAATAATGGGAATAAATTAAATAATTTCATACAGAGATTAAGTTTAATTCATGGTACCTTAGTGAGTACAGCACAAATCTATTTGTTGTTTTAATTTTTGTATTAAAATACACAATTAAATGTTTGTTTACAGGTACCATGTAATCTGTGTTTATTCTTGGTATTCTTACAGGACATAAAACATAGTTGGCAGGTATACAGAAAGAAAAAAATAGTACACTGTGTAAGGCTAAACTTTGCAGTTAAATGTTATCAGGTAGGAGGTCCCTTTCACATTGTCGACACTTCAAAATGCCGAATTTTATATGGCCGAGACCATATGATCGACATTTGAAATGCTGACAATGCGGAACCGGCATCTCCATACAGTGCAGGAATGGAAAGATTTCCATTCCTGCACTGTAGTGCGATCTCAGAGTTGGTATATTTAAGTTACTGGGGGTTGTGGGGGCTTGCCCCCCTGCTAGCTGTGTTTAGGTAAGTGTTCGTTGTTTTTTACTTTTGTATTTCATATGTTTGACATTTCAAATATAGATCGTATCGTCTCAGCCATATGAAATTTGGCATTTTGAAGTGTCGAATGTATGAAGCAGATCCCATGTAGGACATATGCAATTCAGAGGTATTTGTAGCACAATCATGGGAGTATGAAAATTTGTGTGGTCATTAGTATATACTTTCATAAGCACCATATCTGTGGGTGAATGTAAAAATATTTTATTTTGGTATGTGTGAATATGGATGTTAGGGTCAACTACGTATGTTAATTATAAGATGTATACATATGTAAATAAACTGCATACATATACAGGTAGAGACAATACATGCACATATATGTGTGTGTAAGTATGTTTTATATATATATATATATATATATATATATATATATATATATATATATATACACACACACACACACACACACACACACACACACACACACACACACATACAGTGGATATAAAAAGTTTACACACCCCCGTTAAAATGATAGATTTTTTTGATATAAAAAAATGAGATCACAATATCTCATTTCAAAACTTTTTCCCACCTTTAATGTGACCTATAACCTGTACAATTCAATTGAAAAACATGAAATGAAAACAAATAGTTACCTTTCTTAACAAACTCAAATCAAAAAAATAAAGATGGCAGGAATTACCCAAAAGCATTTAATAAACAACACATTAAACAGTAAGAGCTTTTGTCACCTGTAATGACTTCCTCAGACTGAATAATGTATTAAACACAACAAATATTTTAAATAGTACATGCACCAATCACATATTGAGCATTACTCATGTGAACAAATTACATCAGTGCTTCAGTGCTTAAGCCCTTTTCTTTTTAGATAGGCTACAAAGTTGTCTCTATTGTTTAACCCCGGTGGAAAGCAGGCATTCAACCTTACCTGCCACATATACTCTCGCCAGCATAATTCATCTTCAGCATCAAAACTTTTTTCATAATTAGATATTTCTTCTCAAACTAAAAATTTAAAGTGCACAGAGCAACTGCTGGTTTTGTAATGCTTAGCTACAGCATTTTTAACATCACCTATCTCAACAACATGTTTATGCTCATAAACACGTTTGTACAATTCTCTACTCGTATGTCCAACATAAAAAGAAGGGCAAGATTGCCACATTACTAAATAAACAACAAACTTACTTTTACATGTAAAATAATTTTTAAATCTATATATAAAACCATTTATACTAACTTCTTGAACATCCGTCAACAAATAATCACACAAACAGCAATTAAAACATTTAAACTTTCAAGTGTTACACTTATTAACCAAAGTGGATTTAAAGTTTCCAATGGAAGTAATTCTTAAAACCTTTCCCTCTTTTGTATATAAACTGAGGTTGGTCCCCCACTTTATCCTTAAATTCAGTAGAACTTTGTATTATTTTCCAATTGTTCCTAATAATACTCTTAATAGTGTTGGTATCTACAATATTGCTAACTTGCATAGAAATTTTATAATATTTTGGATCATCTACAGTTTGAACACATGTCTTATTTTGTCTCATTTCTTTCACAACATTAAATGAACTTCTTACTACATCTGCAGGGTAACCTCTAGACACAAATTTATCACAAAAGGTTTTACTTTAATCATCAAAATCTCCATCTCTTTTGGTTAATCTGTTAATACACATTAGCTGACTTTTGACAATATTGTCCTTCATTTTGTTAGAGTGCATACTACTATAATGTAAGTATGAATTGTT